>NW_008587895.1:0-69243 GCF_000691845.1 Merops nubicus
CATAGCAGGGCTTGGTTAAATGAAGAAGGTTGTCTGTATGATTTTGGGAAACTAGTATATGGTTTACTTACTGAATATTTTCCTGGTACCAGAGATGTTTCTCTGATTATAGAGTCATAGAATGGGTTAGGGTGGAAAGGACCCTAGAGATCATCTAATCCAACCTCCTTGGACTTCTTTCAACTAGACTAGTTTGCTCAAGGCATCATCCAACCTGGTCTTGGAACACCTCCACGGAGGGGGCATCCACATCCTCTCTGGGCAGTCTATTCTAGAGGCTCGTCACCCTTGTACTGAAGAACTTCTTCCTAAGATCTAGTCTAAACCTGCTCTCCTTAAGTTTAAAACCATTTCCCCTTGTCCTGTCACTGGACACTCTTGTGAAAAGTCCCTCTCCAGGCTTCTTGTAGCTTCTCTTCAGGTATTGCAAGATCAGATCCCAAGCTACTGTTTCTAGCCTAAATGCTTGAAAGTAGATCAGGAGGGATTTTTGAATGTTGATGAGTCCAGGCTGGATAAAATAAAGGTCTTCTTTCTGCATATGCAATTTGATACTGTATGCAGTTGGAGAATCAAAAGAAATGTTAAAACCAGTACACCTGACTTGAAGTAACTCTTTGCAAGTATTTGTATAAAGCTTTTAACTGAGGATGCTTTTGACCTCGATTCATTTGAATTTCTATAATGAGCAAGGATCCTTTCAGACAACCAGTTTCCACAAACAGCCAAGTTGGAAGACTTGCAAGGAAGACCACTGATAGTATAATTCTCCCTTTAATATTTATGTAACTTTTTAAATAGTTCTGGAGTTGAAGGTGGTTTAAGTGCATGCTCGTGGTTTGACCCAAGTCAGCTTATGGACAGTTAGGTTTACATCCTCGCCAGTAGCTTGGTCTGCTGAATGGGAATAAAACTTGAATGGTCTGAGAGTAAAATCTGCTTGCCTGTGATCCAGAGTAATTAATTAAGGTCAGGCTGGGGATGAGGCTAGAATAGTAATTGCTCATAACGGTACTGCCTTGACTGAAATGTAAGAAGCATGTAATTAATTGTTACCTTTAATTGGATAAGTTCTCTGAAGTGCTTTCTTTTGCACTTAAGTTCCTGGATAAAGCTAGGCAATGATATTGACCTAAATTCTCCCTCTTGGTCAGGAAAGGAGGGTGCAAGCCCTTATTTAATTGTAGGGGATGATAAATTCTTTGTAGCTGCGTTTTTTGTCTATAACTGTGTCTCTAGGATGTAGGTATTGTCTGTAGCTGTCATCTGTCCGACCTTGCCAGGAGCTGGTGCTGCTGGAGAGCTGTCCTGCTGCTTGTCTCCTGGGTGCTGCTGTCCATGTGCCCCTCTCCTGCAGAGACGTGGGCCCTTGTGCAATGCTCCTGTGAGCCAAGCTACAGAAAGTACATGGGGTGGGGGAAGGATTTATGGTTCAGCCTTATAAGTGGTTGTTATCAGTGTTTAAATGGTATTCTTGCTGGTTGCTTAGTGACATAGGTGCAGTGGGTGTTTTACTTTTTAAAGAAAAAGTTTGGTACACTTTGGACTTGATGCATCACATTGAGAAGTCTTGTGAAGCGCTTGCAATAGTTCATTCAACGGTTGAACACATCTGCTCCTTTCTCTTTTGTTTTAGTTTATTCCTTATCTTCATACTTCTGTTCTTTGATTGCCTACAGGTTAATTTGACTTCTTGTGCTTCCTGTAGGGAGGTAAGAAATAGTGACTTGAAGTTCTTGGTTTGTCCTTGCTGTCAAAATGCTAATAGCTACATGGCCTGTATATTTACAAAAACCTTTTGGAACTGGTGGCTTTTCAGTTTTTTTGTGGGTGCAAGCTACTAGACTTAAGTGACTGTGTGGGTGTACGATGTGTCGTGCTGACTGACTGCAGATGCATGTGGCAGAAAATAAAGCATGCTGGAATAGAATTAGTTCTTTTTGAGACTTGTTTGTTAGCATGCCTTTGGTTTTACTGGGCTTGAGAACTTTCAGCCAGTCATTTCAGAACTTGTTTCAGAATAGACATCTGCAATCTGCCTTTTTTTTTTTTTTTAACAACTCCATCTCGTGTAGGTTTATGAAATTAGCAAGCAAGACAGAACTGTCTCCATCTGTCTTTAGCTAGGTAGCCTGTTTAAGAGACTACTTAGAATGCAGTGGGGTATTTTTTTTTTCAGTGTGAAGTTAACATCAAAGAGCTTTTGTGATCTTGTTGGTGTTAAAATACTGGTTTTGAAAGAGGCTACTTTTTCTGCTACTTATACTCGACACTTTCCCAAGGAAACAGAGTATTGTTTTGTACCACAGAGTGCTCGAGTTGGGAACCTGTCCTGAACACCTGTAGTGCTCCAGATGCTGTAGAACTGCACACCCTCAGTCTGGACCTGTGCATCAGTGGCACAAAGACAGTGTTTTAGACAGGGCTTGAGTGAGGGCTTATAGTTTGAAAGTGGATGGCTTAAAGGCTTCTGTTAGCATAGCAGAGGTTGCAACGTTACCACACTTCAGTTGATTGTTCACAGTTGGGCAAGTTGCTGATGGCTTTGTGATCCCCTGTATTTCTGTCCGTCCTTTGCCTAGATTGGAGCTCTGTCTTCTCAGTACTGCTGTTGTCAGTCTTGCAAAAAGAGGCACTGGTGGTGTGGGGGGTGTGTGGTTTTTTTTTTCTTGCTGTCCTTTGATCTCTTAGCTGGGGGATGAGTCTACAAGTGGCCTTGCAATTCACCCCTTTCTTCCCTTCTTATAATAAAACTGGGGAGTTTTTCCTTCTCACTGTTGCACATACAGAGATAATTTGTCTGCTTAATGCATTACGGTAAATGAAGACATCAGTTTTTCATTGCAGCTCCTGGCTGTGTAAGTTGAAAGATGTAACTGTCATGAAAATCCTCTTCTTTTTCAACAAGTAGGGCAGATTTGGTCCTGCCCAGTCAGGAAGCAATTGAATAATGAAACTGAGAATGCAACATCTGAGTGTCAGAACACTGTGTGGTGGCTGGCTGTGAATTGTGCCCTGTGGTGTTTTCAGAAGCCAATATTGCTATAAATTGTCTGTAAAGAGTGTTTCAGTTTGTGTTTTTTTTTTTTTTTTTTTTTTTTTCTGTTTTGACTGTTTTTACAGGTCTCTGAAGAGTCAGAAGTCCAAGTCCAGTTACTGCTGCAGGTACTGTTACCGGATCATTTTTGTGCTTTCCTACTGGCTCCTTCCATTTTCGGTCATAATCTTTTCCTTTGATAGCTAAAATATGCGTTGGTGCTGGGTGATGAGAAAAACCATAGGTTCAGCAATCTGCTGTAAGTATAAAGTGTGCTGCGTGAGCAGCCAGAGCAACCTCAGAGCTGGGGACAGAACTTCCAGTCAAAACAGGGAGATTTAATACTTGGCGTTAGTAAGCTGACCAACTAATTTCTATATCAGACGTGGATTTATCTAGACTACCAGGGTATTGCTTTCAAAAGGAGTGTAGGTGGTAATACTTCAACTTAAAAGCTTTTATTGACTTTAAAACATTGGCATTGAGTGCAAAATAATTTTGGACTCGGTAATCTAGGTGTTGTAGTCAGGCAGACAATGTGTAGACAAATGACAGTCATGTTCTTGAACCTTGCTCATTTCACAAAGGTGTGTTCTTCTAAGAATAAACCTATTGTCTTTGCAAAATCTTGAAATTGTCCTGTGACTTTTTAAGCCCCCCTGTGGTTCCTTTCTTCATCTGTTGTGCAAGGCCACGGCCTGACTTCAGAGCTTGTCCAGGATTGTTTAGTAGGGTCCACTTTAGGCTGCTGCAGCACCACCCTAAACCAGTCATTTAACTGTAGTCCTGCTGTAAGGAAGCTTGTCCAGGGAGTTCTGTGGGGTTTTTGTTGGTTTTGCTTCTGAGGGAGCAATGAGAATGGCAGTGAGAATCAGTCCACTTTTTCCCTTTCCTGATGTAATTTTTGTTTGTCAGAGGCACTGGGAGCCTATAAGGACTCAGTAGGCAGGGCTAAAGTGCCTCTTGGCATCATGAAGTGTTTTCGTACAGCTTCGGTTCGGGTGGAGGAGCAGGAGGAGCTGCTGGGATGCCCCGTCTGCGGGCTGCGAGGCTCCTCGGGGCAGTTCAGGTGGCTGTGGCTTGTGTCTGCCGCTCCTCCGGCAGTCTGGAGAAGTCTTGTGTGTACTGACAGGAACTGGGTTTGTGGATGAACAAACTCTCGGTTTATTTCTTGTATGACTGAACGCATTTGGTCCTTTTGGCTCCTGTTTGTTCATGTGGCTACCCATGCGTGGACTGGGGGACTGAGCTCTCAGGGGTTGAGCTTGTGCTCCCCTGGAAATAATGCCGTTTGCTTGAGCCAGCTGCAGGTCTTTCAGCTGTTCAACATTTCCTTGAGAAAAAGTCTGGCTGTCTGATATATTAGTTTTCACCTTATAATATCCTTCACACTAAATTTATTAGTTCTTAACTAAGAAGATCTAAAGCCATAGAGGTGTTTAGGGTGTTAAGTAGCAAGAAGCTTTTTCAATGAAAGGTCATTGTCATTCAATGTCTTTTTTTTTTTCTCCTGATTTGTTAGACTGCTTTTTTTCTTGGCAGTTGGGATTAGTTCTAAATGCAAGAAGTTTTTTTTTTTTCCTATCTCTCTGAAGGTTTAAAAGGTATTAAATACTCAGAAAGTGTCACTCTTCCCCTTACCATGATATATCTTGAAAAGCCATGCTTGTTAATTACCAGTATATCTGTAATTGTAGCTTGTTCAAGTCTTGTATCTGACCTAGGATTTTTTTGTTTGTTTTTAAAGTAACAAGTCACCTTTCAGTACAGGTTAAGATTGTTAACCACCATGGTATTGCAGCAGAAACCCACCTGTGGGAGCAGCAATTGTATGTTACATCATAAGCGTTGATTCAGTTATGCGAATCCCAGTCTGCTGTAATTGTTTTGCAGAAGGATTTTGATGTACTTCCAAATCTAGAACACTCAGACACTTGGACCCTTTGACCCAGATTGGGCCCTTTTGTTTTTGTTTATGGGCTGCTTCTCATACTTGGTGTTTCAGAATAGAAGCTTTTTCTTTTTTTTAGCCTACTGCCCTCAGTTAAAGACTGTTTAGGTGATAGTATAATTGTTGTAGTGATACTTGTGGGGACTGCTCAGTAGTAGTTCTCATTAAACTCCTGGAAGGAGAAGAGGCTGGTAGATTTGAGGCAGATTGGTTGCATTTAAGTATCTTTGAAAGTTTCAGATATATTTGCTTAGAAGTCTTATCTTCCAAAAAGCAGTTAGATATAAAAGTGGGGAGAGCAGTTAAGAATTTCTGCAACTTGGAATAACAGAAAGGAAAATGGGAAAAAGAAGGCAAATGAGATAAAGGGGGGTAGGGACACCCAACAGTAGGAACTCTTGATTTGGTGTTTAGCAGTCTGTTGGAAGAGCTGGTGGACTTGCTGATCAGCTGTGCTGGGTCTTTAGCCTGTCCTTTCACCTGGGATTGTACTTTCTCAAAGCCCCAGATGAGACTGACTGTGGGCTGTAATTACCTTTAAGTGCAGCATGGACCATATGGTGGATTTAACATGACAGTTGTTCAGATGTCTGCAGGCAGTACCTTCCATTCTGAGTTATTGAATGTAGAAGGTTTGCTAGTCACACTGTCCACTTAATGAGGTTCCTCTGGAATACCTGGTGCAACAAAGAGTAATGATAAAGGTACTGGTGGCTTCTGTTTAACAACGGGTGAGTAAATGATGGAGGATTTGATACGGATATGCGGAGGGAGTGTCTGTGTGTTGGGAAGGAACACTTAAGTTTCTAATTTTGGTCAGCACTCTGCTGACCCTCTGTATTGAAATATTTTCATATCCATCTTCTAAGGGTGTTACTGCATGATTGAGATACTGTTGGCTGTAGAGAAAATATTGTTTTGAACTCTAAACTGCATTTAGTCTAAGAATTCACATGACTGATGTTTTTCCTTCCCTACAGTTGTACAGCAGTCTTCAGAATGTTTGTGGCCATATAAGCAGCACATTTCTTCTTGGTGAGTATAACCATGGATCTTTAGTTTTGTGAAATGTAGCTTTTCTTTATGCTTTTGAAGTTTTGCTTTAGAATTACAGATTTTTCTTAATTCCTGTGAGGCACTGTGGATAGTATTTCTCTAAATTCTTATTCTTGAAACAAATACCATTTTCAGTTGGAGGAGAAAATGGAAGTTTCATTAAAGTAGATTTTTTTTTTGAGTGTAATATTATTTAGGAAAAAAACCTGTTCTTTTGTATGACTTAAACGCTTTTCTAAAATCTTTTTGCTTGTCTAATGTTTACCTTTAGTGTGTTAGAGGAAAAAAAGAGGGGAAAACTAGAACAGCTAAATGAGAGATGATCAAATGATTGCAAAGAACTCTCTTCAGTAATGACTATTTATTTCTTTAATTGCACTTGGTAATTCAAATAGGTGTTATTATAGAAAACCATTTTTTCTGTTCTGTTGAATTGCTTATGTTCATAACTTCTCCTTCCGTGTTGGTCTGTCCCAGTCTCATCATCGATTTTAATTGACAGCACAGATACATGGGGTGTTGCCGAGGGGATGAAAATGACCTTTTTGATGCCCTGTAATCTCAGGGAGAGTGAGGATCTTGATCTGGGGAGGCTAACTTATATCTGTCTGATGCCTTTTCACTTTTGTCATGGAGTACTTTGAGTATGTCTTGGTTTATGCCTGAAGAGGAGAGCAAATGTAGATTTTTATTTTTTTTAGTGATGTCACTGTTTTTAGTCTACTTGCATAAGTTAGAGATAAAACAGGAGTCTGAAATAAAATACTGAGTCTTAGGCTTTGAGGGAATGTTTCAGTGTTGAGGAATTAGCAGTATTTTTGTTATGGAAGTTTTAAATATCAATTCAGGATCCAATTTCAGTATTGCTCTAAGTTTTCCTGTGTAGTTGTTGATTGAATCCGTGAGACTTCTAAAGCAAGAAGGGAGTGCTAGTTAAGATCCAGTTGAGGATCCTACATGCTGCAAATGAGAACTACATGCAGTCCAATGTCTTATTTGAATCGTGTCTTTTGGATAGAAAAAAAGGAGGTGATGCATTATTCCTTGAGATTTGTT
This sequence comes from Merops nubicus, assembly GCF_000691845.1. Lineage (NCBI taxonomy): Eukaryota > Metazoa > Chordata > Aves > Coraciiformes > Meropidae > Merops > Merops nubicus. The sequence continues at coordinate 7,101 of NW_008587895.1, forward strand.
GCAGTGTCTACTAGTCTTCATGTCCAGTTCGAATCTTTCATGTTTCTGCTCCTGCTGCATTAAAAAAAAAAACAAACTTGACTGCAGGTCTGAGGTGGTGTGTTTTGACATACTAGTGCTAAAGATACCTTCTGAAACTTAAGGTTGTGTCCTAAAACTGACTCTCATTGCTATGAAGTAGTATGCATAAACATAACAAGAAGCAGAAGTATCCTTAGGTGAATAGCTAGTACAGAAACTTTCTGTGTGAATACTTGAACAGGTGTGGGGGTTTATTTCTGTTTTTATATGTAGGGTGAAATACAGTGAGGCATACTTCATGGTAGCAACACTGCTGCAGGCAGAACTTGGTAGGCAGAACTCTGCTTTTTTTGTCTGCAGGCAGTAAATGTCTTTTGTGATTGGCTTCCCAAGTCAGTGCCAAAACAATATTTCGAAGTGTTGTTTAGATACTTGTGAGATTTGTACTTACTTCATAAGATACTCTTACTTCATAAGAGACCATCAGAATTGTGTCATGTGAATGGTGCCTGTGAATGCTGTTCTGCAGTCTGACATGGCCGTTGCCTTTTCTCATCTGCAGGTGTGTGGTTTCAGCACAGCATGGCTGTGGTCATCCACTTGCAAGGTCTCCTGATTGTGGTGGGGCCCATGGACTTCTCTGCATTGACCATTCCCGATGGGGGCATGCATATTGTAGGGGGTGAGCTGGGTGAGGCTTTCATTGTTCTACTTCTGCTGAAGGTGTGAGGCTTGGAGTCATGTGTGCAGATGGTACAAGTAAAAGCTCAAAACTAACGATTGCAGAGTAAGAGAAACCTCATGTGCAAAATGTGATTGGATCTGGTCCTTGGCAGTGTCAAAACGGGCACATATGCATGCTAACAGTTTTGAACCCTAGTGCTGGAGTGGATGGCAGAGTCAGCACAGGCTTTGTGGAACCAGCTTTAAACCTGCTCTGGCGTAGAAACCGCTTATACTGCTGTACATGTAGGAGACAAAACAAGCTGGTGCCCTGATGTTCTTACAGGAACTGCATCTCAGATCCTGGGGTTTCCTCCAATGTCTCAGTGGAGTTACACCTGTGCTGAAACTCCAGTCAACCCAGGACAGTCTCTCACTAGTTGCAAAACTCCCTGGTTTTGCCAGTGCTTTTCATTACCTGTCCTAGCACATCGTCCTGCTGCATAGCCAGGGATGTCGAATGCCTCACAGGCACAGGACGGCAAGCTTACCATCCAGAATAAAACTTAATGCTACCTTGCATTGAAAATGTATATCTGTACAGTCTGTCTAAGTTTACCATGCTCTTTTGTCAAGTTAGAGAACTATTTTTTTTTTTTCATGGAGTACCTCTTTTTTTCTCTACTTTGCTCTGAGAGGGAGATCCCTAGGTTTGGCACAGATATGCTAAAGAATGAAGGAGATAGAGGCTGAATTGTGGGATTGAATTGCCTGCCTTCTGAGCTGCTTATGAAGTACTGAATGGAGACAGTACTAAGTTTGGAAGTGGGGCAGCTTTAAAGGCAAGAATTTTGGTGGGAATAGTGCCTAGGGAATGGTTTAATTGTACTTACCGGTGATTTGGAAAACAGTGTTTACAAAGGTAGGTGAGGTTTTGAAAAAGGCTGCAGTGATTTATAGAATGGTTGAGGTTGGAAGGGAGCTTAAAGAGCATCTACTTCCAAACCCCCTACTATGGGCAGTGACACCTCCCACTAGACCAGGCTGCACAAGGCTTCACCCAACCTGGTCTTGAACACCTGCAGTGATGGAGCATCTGCAGCTTCCCTGGGCAGCCTGTGCCAGTGTCTCACCACCCTTGTAGTGAAGAACTTCTTCCTAATTTCTCACGTAAATCTCCCCTCTTCCAGTTTAAAGTCATTACCTCTCGTCCTGTCAATATAAGCCCTTGTAAAAAGTCCCTCCCTAGCATTCCTGTAGGCCCCCTTCAGACACTGGAAGGCTGTGATAAGGTATGGCTGGAGCCTTCTCCTCTCCAGATTGAAGAAGCCCAACTTTTTCAGCATGTCCTCACAGAGATGTTCCAGCCCTCTGATCATCTTTGTGTCCCTCCTCTGGACCTGCACCAACAGGTCCATGCCCTCCTTGTGTTTGGGCTCCAGAGCTGGGCACAGCACTGCAGGTGGGGTCTCCTGAGAGCAGAGGAGAGGGAGAAAATCACCTCCCTCCAACTGCTGGCAACACTTCTGTCGGTGTGGCCCAGGATTTGGTTGCGGCTTTCTGGGCTGCACTTGCACGTTGTTGGGTCATGTTGAGCTTCTCATCGACCAGCACTCCCAAGTCTTTCTCCTCGGAACTGCTCTCAATCCATACTCCACCCAGCCTGTATTTATGCTTGGGATTGCCTTAACCCAGAGGCAATTCTTCAGTTTCCGGAGGCTGTTATTAGTGAAAGTTTTTCACAACTGCTTGGTTTTGCTCTATATGATAATATGTGGGATTTCTCCACTTTCCAGACAAACCCTCTTGTGTTGAAACTTGATGTGCCAGGTTTGGGATTCAGCAGATAGAGCTTAAAACTGAAGATACTAAGAACACCTGCAGGTGCCAGCATACAGTATGTGCACTATTAGCAGAGAAGGAAGCTGGTTCTAAAAGACAAAAATCCTGATTCTTGAAGGGATCAGTGCTAATATAAAGCATGTTAGCTTCTGCATGGCCCTGATATAAATGTACTTTCTTGATTGATACCTGGAAGTGTCTGAGTAGCTGAATGGCCCTTGAAAGCTACATTAACTTTGGTGTCTGGTGTGGGGAAGAAAAGGCTCTCCCTTCTAAGCAACGGAAATTTGTATGTTCAGTGATGAAGATTTAGAAATATTTTCTGCTGGAAGTAGTGACTTGTCTAAATCCTGGAGTGTTTGTTACTGAAACAGGTCTAATCCTCATACTGGAGTAAGAAGTTTTGGAGAAAAGACCTACAGCTTTGGGGCAGACCTAGTAACCACCCTTTGTTTTAATGGTAGACCAGAGCGTTCGAGAGGAATGATTTCTGAGAGTTGCCGAGGTGAAAAAGCTTGCTTGTGTCTCAGTTCAGTTACTAAGTTAGTACAAATTAATTTTCTGCTGAAGAAAATTTTAGAAGAGATGTTCTAGTGAGGGGTCTCATTTCCAAGTCCTGTTTTGATGTAGTTCAAGGTTTTCAGACAGTCCCTGCAGGAGAGGACAGAGGCTGAAACAACCGCAAAGCAGAGGCAAGCCCCTGTGTTCAGTGCTTTCTTGATGATAAATTAAGTTCTCTGTATGGTCAAAGTTGTGGTGGGCTTGACATGGTCTTTAGTGTTGCTTGTTGGCCTTGTTTGTGGGATGGCTTGTGGTGCAGGTTGTATCAGTTTTGCTCTGAGACTATATGTTTCAGGGTAAAATTGCTGAGATCCTCTACCAAGTCACTTAACTTGTGCAATATTCTAGGAGGTGTGTATCTGCTGAGGAAGGTGTTCCTGAGATTAGCTGCAAATGAAACAGCTTGCTTTGTGAGGTGTGTTCAGCGTAGGGACAGCTGGATCACACTAAATCCAGTTGCAGGGTGTGAGAGAGAGCCTAGAGCAGCCCAAATTTTATAACTTGGGAGGGAAGAGGAAGGAGAACTTTGGGGGAGGGAGCAGTGATAGGAGATTTTTGCCCATACAGTTCCTCCCCTCTTTCACCTTTCTGATCAACTGCCTTGTAGTAAGCTTGGTCAGGTGAGTGAAGTGCACATAGGTGTGTGCTCTGACCCATGCTGGTGTTCATCTGCTCCAGCTGTAGAGTGGGCGGTGTTTAGTTTTTTCACAGAATCTACAGCCTCTATAAAGTTGGTTAAATGTCTTCTGTTGTTTTTTCAGATTTCCACTTAGTTGTGATACTTTTAAGTTTTTTACTATTTGAATGATGCTGATAATAAGTCTTCCCTTCTCAAAACTGCTGGTCGTTGATAGAAGCCGTGTTGAGTCAGATCCTGTTAACTGAAGTTAGGAGATGTGGGTGAGCTGACAGGACTCCCCTTCCCCAGGGCTGCTCTCACCGAAGGGAACCCCTGCAGAGAGGTTCACTCATGTGCTTCCAGTACTTTTAGGGATGCGTTGTCTTTGCATGTCCTTACCTAGTGAAAAGGAATAACGAGTTTACGGGGATGAGTCATCTTGCAGCTTTAATTTCTCCTACAGTTGTTAAGCAAAATGTCTGCTCCGCATCTGGAGGCATGAAATTCTATTGCTAGTGAAAGTGATATTTGAATGATGTAAATCTGCAGAGAAAGTAGTGCATGTTTGAGGTGTGAGTAAACAAACTCTTTAAAAGAAAATGTAGCTTTGCAATTGCTGCTTGGATTTCCAGATTTTTTGAACTGTTTTTCTTCATCAGAACATAAAACCCCAACATTTATCACTTTTCCTTAATTTCCTTCACCTCCCTCCTTTCCCAGTTAGGAGTTTTGGAGGTGGTAGCTAGATGCCCTCTAACCACATTAGAAGACTGCCAGTCCTGGCTGCGTTCAGTTCCATGCTGGGTGAACTCAGTTTGTTACCAGATGCTCTAGAAAAGTACCTTTAAATGTTTCTCAGTTTCCAGGTGTCTAGACTCCATGTGTGTGTGTCGTTGTATTGTGAATTGAGCTTAAAGGCAGTAGTGTTTTTTTTGTCCCCTCATACTGTTGCAGGCTGCTTTAACAGTAGTGAAGATAAGTAACAGCAGTGCTTTAGAGGAATACCATGGATCATCTTCTGGTGCAGAAATTTGCCCTGTGTTTTCATAGTTGAGCTGGTGGGAGTGCATTCGTGGCCAGCTGCTGGTAAATGACTTGAAGTGTGTCTATGGAGCAGCTTTTCCCTGCAATAGAAGCTTTGTGACTTTCCTAAAGATCTTTGATTTCTGAACCACGCTTGAACTTGGAGTAGTTCTCAGTGAAATAACAATCCTTTTATAGCTGAAACTCAGTCAGTATCATTGCTGTTTATGCATTGTGTGAACCAAAATGCTGCTGCTTGCTTCTGTTGCCAGTGCAGGTCTCCTTATTCTGGTAGTGTAAGACTTACAAGGCTTTTTAAATTTAACTTAGATCCATTTTATACATCTTTAATTGAATCTTCAAGGTAGAGCTTTACTGTAAGGCAGATAGTGTTGAGTGAAACTTAGTCGTATATTTGGATCTTGTGAGCTTGAAGACTACAGGAATGGATCATAATTTATATCTTGTAACTGTGAGAAACAACTGACAAAATTTTTACTTTGAAAAAAGCTCCTGACCAGGCTTTCCAATAAATGTACCTTGGGAGAAGCTACTTTGGCAAGATTTCTTAAATGTTTATATTAGCTGTAGGAAACATGTCTTAATGAAGACCATTTTTATTTTCTGGTTAAAATGGTGGAGAGTTGGTAAGAAAGCAATGCAGATATGCAAGCAGTGTAGACAGTCTTTTAAAACTGTGTAAAGAAACTACTTATTTCTAATGTCTTTGAACTCCATTTAATATGTAGTGGTGAGATGACAGTGTTCTTGAGTCTTTCACTAACACAGTAGCTGTTGAAAGGTTGTTACTGTGTTTGGTTTTGCCCACTCGCTGTTTACTGGATTCCTTGTTTTCATGAAAACTTGGAGGGGGGAGAGAATATTATGAAACTTCCATCTCAGTTGTGAATAAGCATTGGGTTGCAGAGTTCTTAACTGACCTGGAACTTGGGCTGTTGGACAAAGGTTGAGCTTCAATCTTTCATGGTTCAGTAGCTACCATTTTGAACACATTTTTGGAATGATTCTGCATACTGTCACTTGGGAACACTTGTTTAAGACATAATTGCCCCCATTACTTTCTGCAGACCAAAAATCCAGAGGTCCCTTAACATCTGGGTTTTTGGGGATTATGGTACATAAGCTTATTTTGTGTATGTCTTGATTAGTGATTGATATTTAATTGCATTTTTCAGGGGAATAAAATCAGCAGTGTTGATATTACAAAATGACAAAACATCCTCCGAATAGAAGAGGGATCAACTTTGAGGTGGGAGCCCAGTTGGAAGCCCGTGACAGATTAAAAAACTGGTATTTTTTTAAAACCATTCATATTATATTAACTCTAAGTCTTTAATATCTTATACACTTTGTATTGGTACAATATTTAGAGTCCTCATCATTAGTTTGTAGGAAAATAATTTATAGAAGTTTATATACCAGTGATTGCAATGGGCGATAGATGCTGATACGCTGTGCTGGCTCTTAAGAAGTGTCCTGGTGCTGTCTTCGTCTGGGAAATAGGAATACCCATAGATCCAGTGGGACTTCACACTTTGGTACTCCTGAAATCATATTTTAAGTTCTGTGCTATACACAGATTGCAGAGCAGAGATTAATGGAGAGAGAAATCCTTTGCAGTATGGATTACCCAGGGTAGTTCCTTGCTACGGCCTTTCACATTGCTGTTGTGAATTCATAGCTTTAAAGTCAGGTTGAAATTGTTACAACCTGTGGTCATTTGAGGGCAGTCAACTTTAAAATTAAAGAACCAACTAGGGAAACTCATTCCACACTGAGAAGTCTGCTCTGGAGCCTGTCTTGTGGACTTCAGTTGTGAGGAAAAACACTTTTTCTTGACTAATCTCTGCAGTAGGAAGGGGGGAAAAAAGGCCTAAAAATTACTTGGGCTAACTTTGAACCTTCTAATGTCCATTTTAGGAAGTCAGATCAAAAATTAGTGTTTATTAATACTCAGTGAATGAGGCATACAGTAAAGATTCCTGGAGTCAAAGTCGTTTTAAATACAGGAATTGATATGGTTTTATTACCTCCTTAAGCTCTCTTCTTTCTCCTGAAATCAGCCACAGCTGACTTGTATTTAGGAGTATGTGGGTAAGACATGACTGTACTTTAGACTGGAACCTGCTGGCAGATTAAGCCTGCAGGAGTCACAGTGTTGTGAACAATCTGGCCATCCCAGGAGGACAGGGCGCTGCCTTCGACACGGGCCTTGTTCCAAAACACCTTGGTTGCATGCAGAGCATTTCTCTACTTCCCAGGTGCAAGTGTATTGGAATTGTGGCTATGAGTAAATGTAGGTCTTTGTGGAGAGAATGTGAAGTACAAACATTAAATCATACTTGCATGTCATGCTGGCTTTCCTGTGTAGTTAGGCTGGTCTGCACACATCTTCTGTATTCTTCAGCTTTTTTTACACAGAAAAAATGTCATGCCTGTAAAAATGAGAAATGAGATTTCTTAGCTCGTCTGTAATGTAGGCTTATTAAAGGTGCAGCTTAGTGTAGATTGTGTTTGAGTAAAGCTAATAACTCATGTCTGTGATTGTTATTACCCTTCTGACACATTTGGATGGCAACAGTATCTCGAAGTATGGCTGTACGTAGGTCTTACATGTGAAAATTTTGGGGAGTTAAACATCTACTGTACTTTCCAATATCCATGGCTTAAATTTGAATTTTGAATATGCTGCATGTCCAAAACCAAGCCATGTTGTTTGATCAAAAACACTTGATCTGAAATGACCTGTCTTACCCACAATGTTTTTTCAACTCTCTGAGCTCTCAACTTGGTTATTAACTCTCCAGTTCTGAACGTTTTCTTTTGCCTGATAAGCTTTTGAAACCTGAGTCAGAAAGTCTGTGTTTGCTTGACTGGTGACCTGCCCATACTTCTGTTTTCAGGGTTTGTGAATCAAAATATGTAAGAGCTGAAGGCTTATTTTCTCTTAGCAATACCAGTGGTGACAGACTGAAACACCTCCCCAAGTGTGGAATTGTGGAGGTCAGCAGACTTTGACACTGCTACTTTGACCTGGCCCTGTGTGAAGAGGGCCACGCTGCGGTCTGGTTACAGTGTGCTCCTTCTACGTGGACACAGAACTTTACACTTGCTGATACTTGCTTCCTACAGTGCTGGACCTTCAGAGGTCCTTTTCCTATGTGAACTCTTGTTGCTGTGTTGGCACTTAAGTGTGAGCAGAAGTCTTTTGCTTGATCAGAGGGCTGGCTTTGATTCTGTGTTCAGTACCAAACACAGCAGTCGGTTCCTGGGCCAGTGTTGCTTCTCTGATGGCAGTGGCACTTTGGAAAGTGTTCTGTCTCAGAGACCTGTTTAAGTGCCTTTCGTGGCAGTGGCTTGTGCCCTGAAATGCTAGCTCAAGACTTTGAGGGTGTTTGGATGTGATACCCTAGTGAAGAGGAAAAAATGATGTGTATGACAGCTGAGTAGTCAATGCAGAATCTGCTCTTTGCCAAGGTGCAAAGTGAATTTTGCATCTTTAGAGCTCTTATCAAAGGCTGCTTTGTAGCATCTAGCATCAAAACATACTGGAAATCCACTTCATTTCCCAGTGCAGTTGCCTGTCACCACCTAGACTCGAGCTCCAGGGAGTACTGTCAGTACTTCTGGTGCTTGGCTTGGTTCTTAGGTGTTGGTTGGTGCATCAGAGCTGCCATGAAGGACTTGTGACAGTGTCGTTCATCCCCGCGCACTGAAGCGGGAGGGCTCTGGCCATCAGGGAGTGCCTCTGTGCATGCTGATGGGTCTCTTGGTCCACAGTGCTGGAGCTGAGGATGGAGTAGTGGGACTGCTCCCTGGGTGCAGTCCTACATGGAGAGGTCCCAGAGTGGCTATCTGTAACGATGGGCATCGATCTGCTGTCCCAGTGGAACTGGATTCTTGAAGTTTTTGCAGTGGATCATTTAAACTCTTCAGTCCCGACTGGCTGCACACCTCCTCTCTTACTGTTCTGTCTGGTGTGCGAGTAAAATTGACGTGAAGGGACTTGGATTCTGGGTGAGGCTCTTGCGTATTGAAAGCAAGATTAGTATTGCTGTTGTGCTGTCCTGTTAAGGTTTAGGTTGTCAGTTCCATGAGTTTAATGCCTCAGGCTGTTAGGGCTTTCTTTCAGTACTGAAAAGATGAAACTCCATAGCTGTTGTCCTTCATAGTACTAGTTCTCCTAGATGCTTCCTTTCCTCTCAGCATTGCTTTGAGTGCAGTAAAATTCTCCATTCATAGCTTCAAGAGAGAGGGAGTATATGGCAATTCCATTTAGGAAAGGAGAGGGGAGGGAGACAAACTAGTTCAGGACTGCCATAGGAACTCATTCAGTCAGCACCCTGATGATGAATTTCCAGATACTTACCTCTTCCCAGAAGAGGGTGGTTTTACACTCATGTCTACAAGAAGCCCATTTTTGTATTGTTTGTTGGGCTCTTTCAGCAGTAATCTGAAGCTGCCAGTCATTGTTAACTCTGGGCTGTTGAGAGTTATGCTATTTGATATTTTTTTGCTTGGGTTTTTATCAATACTGCTGCCAGGAGTCTGGGCATCTCGGAGGCTTTCCCTTACTGTTTGGCCACTGCATAGGGTCTGGAAAGGTACAAGCTCATTTATCATTCCTCTTGAACTGAGCTGGAAAACTACTTGCTCTGGCCTCCCAGAACAAGTTGTGTCTGATTTCAGCTTTTCACAGTGTTTTAGATAAATATTCAAATCAGTACCATTTGGGGATTTCCTACTCAGGAGCAGTTAGTTGCCTTGGGAACCCATGGAGTCAGCTGAATGCTTCCCTTGTGGTTTGAGGGAGGATGTGCTGGGCCATCCCTAGACACGTGGCAATTGCACTCTTTTTTTCAGGCCTTAGCCAGGCTTCAGCTATTGGCCTTTCACTTTGTGTATCCTACCATAGTATGTTTTCTTGGTAAGCAAATCTTAACTTTTTTCAAATTGCCTTTCCCCCTTGCTGTGTTCAGAGGCTTTTTGTGCATGTGTATGGATTAGCTGTGTTACTGCTCCTCCGTGTAGCTCTGCGAGGCCTTGTGCCTCCTGGCATGGCATGCTTGCTCCCTGCTTTGAAGGCTAGGGTGCAGCTCTTGCTGGAGCTGTCATTGTGTGGTGCTCAGAGCTTTGAGAACGTATGAGCCTTTCTTCTTGGTTTTGAAATTGCCAGTGCTGTGTTTTGTCTGAAAGGAAGGTAGTATCACAGACAGGGGCTATCAAGAGCACTGAATATGTTTGCTGATGTTGGTTGGTTTAGAAAGAGATGATTTGTTCAGACTCTGGAGCATATTAGAGTTGGAGCTGGCTGAGAGCACCACTTCACCTGTACTGTCTCTCAGCTGGGCTGAAGTTTTGTTCTCTGTCAGGTGATTTTCCCTGATGATAAATCAGTGGCCCTTGCCCCATCAGGGAGTCTTTAAAAGGTGAGATGGGATAGGGGCAGGTGGTGCTGGTGTGTGGGTCTGGGGTGATGGTTCTGGTGGAGAAGGTTCTTCTTTACTGTGTGTAAAGCAGGGAACAGTGTTGTATCATAGTTGGCTCTTGTAATTTGAGCTTGTCTCTCCACAGTGGGAAGAAGTTGGTGGGTTATTTCCCTCCTAGGAAGCTGGTAACCAGCTAAAAATGTCCCTGCCATAAGTATCTCCCTCTTCCTCTCCACAGCTTCTGCTGCCTGTGTTTTTGATACTGTATTGGGATGAACCAATAGCACAGGTTGAGGCATGTGGCACTGAGTGTGAGGCAGAGCCTCAGTCTGTAGTTGCAGTAGAAGCCTCTGGTGTGGCCTGTCTATAGTTCTTTTGAACGAGTCATGGCTGGACAACTCCCAGTTCTGCTGAAGAGTTTCAGGTGTAGGTAGCTATTCTTTTAATCCTTGTAGAATGGTAGCCTGTGTTGAATTTAAGTCTTAGTTCTGACATCTCTGGGTTTTATTTTAGCATCAGGCTTGGTCCTTTTGAGATGCCATTTCTTTCTATGACTTGTTCTATCTTCTGAAGTGTGATTTATCAGATAAAGAATATTTCATAGAGGTCTTTTCCAACCTTTATGATTATAAGATTATCAAGTCCAACTATCATCCAACACTACCATGACCATTAAACCATGTCCCCAAGTGTCACATCTACATGCTTTTTGGACACTTCTAGGGATGGGGACTCCAGCACCTCCCTGGGCAGCCTGATCCAAAGTCTCACCACTCTATCAGTACAGAAGTTTTTCCTAATAGCCTGCTAAATCTGTCCTGGCACAACTTGAGTCCAGTTCCCCTCATCCTATCACTGGTAACCTGGGAGAAGAGACCAACACTCACCTCACTCCAATCTCCTTTCAAGTAGTTGTAGAGAGCAGGAAGCCTCTACTCCCCTCAGCTTCCTCTTTGCCAGACTAAACAATCCCAGTTCCCTCAGCTGCTCCTTACAAGCCATGTTCCCCAGACCCTTCACCAGCTTTGCTGCCCTTCTCTGGATCTGCTCCAGCCCCTCAATGTCCTTTTTATACTGTGGTGCCCAAAACTGAGCCCAGTACTCAAGCTGTGGCCTCAGCAGTGCTGAGTACAGGGGCACAATCACTTCCCTACTGCTGGCCACAGTATTTTTGATCCAGGCCAGGATGCTGTTGGCCCTCTTGGGAACCTGGGCACACTGCTGGCTTATGTTCAGCCAACTGTCCACCAGCATCCCCAGCTCCTTTTTGGCCTGGCAGCATTTCAGCTACTCATCCCCAAGCCTGTAGCATTGCCTGGGGTTGTTGTGACCAAAGTGCAGGACCCAGCACTTGGCCTCACTGAACCTCAGCAGTTTGCCTTGGTCCATGGATTCACCCTGTCCAGATCCCTCTGCAGAGCCTCCCAACCTTCGAGCAGATCAACTCTCCCACTCAGTTTTGTGTTGTCTGTGAACTGACTGAAAGTGCACTTGACCCCCTCATCCATATCATTGATACTAAAGATAACATTGATATTAAAGATAACACGTGGACTTGTGTGGTTGTGGGTTTTTTCCCCCCCCTCATCCCTTCAAGAATTCAGTGGGGCCTTATCTTTCCTATACAAGTAACTGAAAACACCAACCTGTGAAGTTTTCCCTCCGGCACTGTTACTGTGGAGGGGAAAACATCAATTGTTAGGATGTTATGTTCAGTTGGGATAGTGAAGTATGCTGTGCTTCTGAAATACTTCCTGAAGTTACAAATTACCAATGCAATTAAAGAAATGCATAGTTTATAAGGTCTTCCTGATTAAAAACAGCTGAATTTGACTTATCTCAGATTCTTTGACTCCTAATATACTGAGAGATTTTTGTTTAAAAGTCCCAGTACTCTGCAGATGGAGTTTAACTCTGGGGACCTGACACTTAAATTAGATTTAGCACGCCTGTTAGACTTTTGCTGTTACACTGGGAAGAGAGGAGTGAGTGTATTGCCCTCCAGATCTTACTCTTGATAAGAGCGAGCTGAAGCTATCAGTTTTGTGGATATGTGGAATTTCTGTGTGTAAGGAAGGTTTTTCTCACTTCTTGATCTTTAGTTACGCTTTTTTTTTTCAACCCCAGACTAAGAACTCCTTGGTTGTTTCCTCTTCTGAAGCCAGTATTTGCCTTTGCTGTTCAGTTTTGAGATTTGTACTGTGCAGAGTACTTAGTCATTTTGTAGCATCTTTATTGCTTGTACGAGTGATACATCAAATAATACAAAGCTTGTAGAAGCTAAAGGTGGTTAGGTGTAGTTGCTTGGCCCCCCATCACACCTGACCATGCAGACCTTCAGATGCTTGCTTTTGACCATGCAGAAGGCTCCATTTGTGTATGTTTTGTACTCTAGTGAAGTGTCTGAGACACTTTACCTTATTCTTAATGTTTTAATCTGCCTCTTCACCAGGTACCCAGCTCACATTGAAGACATTGATTATGAAGAAGGGAAGGTGCTTATTCATTTCAAACGCTGGAACCATAGATACGATGAGTGGTTCTGTTGGGACAGCCCTTACCTGCGTCCCCTAGAGAAAATACAGTTAAGAAAGGAAGGATTGCATGAGGAAGAAGATTGTGCAGTAAGTAGAAAATAGAGGATATTGGAGTATGTAACACTTAAATGTGCAGTTGTATGAATTGTGACCATTAAAATGCTTCCCTGTTGCTGTGTTGCCTCCTGTATAAAAAAAATCAATAATTTAGATGTTTTAATGAGGTATGTTTCAGTCATTCTCTGCTGAAAACACTTCTAACTACTGTCTTTTAGGGATTTCATATAAATGATCAGGTGTTGGCATGCTGGTCTGATTGTCGCTTCTATCCAGCCAAAGTTACTTCTGTTAACAAAGATGGTAAGGAGTCACTTTTAGTTTTGTCATACTTGTTAGTAAAGCATTTATAATTGTATTCCAGCCTTATTGCCTAGATGGAGAGCAGTACAGCAGACAGAAGTGTCAAAAGTTTTATTGTCAATTATGTTTTAGTCTGCCATCAATTTTTTTTTACCCTAACCTTTTACCCCTTTCATGAGATGAGAGAATTGTCTGCTGGGGTATCCAGTCTAAGTATTTGGGAAAAGTTGTTTCTTCTTAAGTTTATTTATCTATGCATCTATTTATCAAGAGATGCATAGAACCCCTGACAAATAGGGGGTGGGGGGGAAGGTAGGGAAGCAGCATAGCCATGTTTGTCCATTTTGAGTATCAGTAAGGAACTATGAAGGACTTGTCCTTGTGCTTTCTCTGGACTGTGTTATAAGATCAAGGAGAAAAAGTCTGTGTCATCATCTATTGGAGTATTCCACCAAAAATATTTTTGGTTTCATGAGGGAAGTATATCTAAGGAGCAGGTCTAAGCTTAGACATGCACCTTTATGCTTACCCTAATTATTTTTGGTAACTTCACCATCTCTCTTACTCGGCCTGTGAAATGACCTCTGCTGTTGAAGTTTCTAACAATACAGCTAAGGCAGCTTTAATCTAGGACTAAATAAGCAGCTGGAGTATTGGAGCTGTTGGTAAATGCTGTAATTAACTTCTGATCTTTAAACTCTTATACTTTATTTTCAAATTTTAGGTACATACACTGTGAAATTTTATGATGGTGTAGTTCAGACTGTCAAAAACATTCATGTCAAAGCTTTTTCCAAAGATCAGGTAAGTATTGTTTGTGCTGTTAGTGTATTCTAAAATCAGTAGTTCAGGTGGCTGGATTTGATGAATTACAAAATATAAAATAAAGTATCTCTATTGCTGACATACAATAGAGCTGAAATAAAATCCCTCAAAACGTTATGCAAATCTTCATGTTATGATTTTCAAAGCTCTCAGGTTGCAGCCTGATCTAGGTGGGCTGCTGTTGGCAGAGACATTGGACTAGATGATCGCCATAGGTCCCTTCCAACCCCTGCCATTCTGTGTTTCTGATGGATGCACCTCTTGACCTAAAGAAGTCATAGACACAGGAATAAAACAGTTCTCTAAAATTACTGCAGGATTCAGAGTGCCCATACTAAAGCTAGTGGTAGGTTATTGAAACCTAATAACCAACTTTGGTTGCTTCACCTGTTTGAGATTAGTTTAAATATATACATCTTAAAAATGAAGGGATGGGAACTATGGAGTTGAACAGAAACTATTTGTTCCCAAAGTAACTACTTGATAGTAGTTACTCGAGACTTTTAAGGAACCTGTCTAGTAATTTTTCGCCTCAGAACTTTGAGAAGGTAAGTTTTGTTTTTTTCACCAGTCCACATTCTGCTTCTATGGTTTGACTGTTCTACCAGCCCTTCATCTGCTCAGTGCTGTGGGTCAGCCTTCAGCTTGTGGTGGAAAGTAATAGTGAGCCATTCTAAAATAAAAATTAGTACAGTTTTTGCCCTGCTCACGGTGAGAATGATGGGGTGCTGCTTTGTACTTCAGTTTTCATGTGTGGGCACCTTGTAGGAAAGGCTGACAAGTTCTAGACTTGTGTAACTTGGTTAAAACTCCTTAGCACCTGCTGCAGAATAATTTTCGTTGCATGAATGGTTTTAAGTTTGAAATCTTAGCACGTGTTCCTGTGTGGTAGCCATAGCCTGTGTTTTTAGTTATGCCTTCTGGTACTGTCACTTTGAGCAATGAAATTGAACCCCTGCTATTGTACAAGTCTTAAATTCAGATGCCAGTAATGAATATTAATAGGTACAGTTGAAATCTGTCATTGTTGTGAAGAGGCATGCCAGTCCCTGGAGGAGGCCTCCAGATTTGTGAACCTGCCAGGTTGGGAGGGAAGACTGTTTCAGATTTGCCACAAAAGTGCTCTTAATAGCTTTCAAATGGTAGAAATTGTGCCTGGTTGAGGGTTGACTGATGCTCACAAGGGAACTACCTGAAGGATCTCATTGCTGTGAGAATTGTTTCTGCCGTATTTAATTTTAAATACATGAAGTTGAATAATTTTTTAAATGTTCTGCATAAGAAGGGCAAAATATTTTGTCTTTCCACTCCTCTTTGGGGAGTTTCATGTTTCTACATAATTTTGGATAGGTTTTGAATCCCTTTTCTTCTCCACTGTCCGGGAAGATTTCTTTTAACCCAAGAAATAAGTTATGCTAGAATATTTTTTCTGTCTTTAAACATAAAGGGAGAATTCCCTAGTGAGCTGTGTTTACACAATTGGAAGTGAAGGTTTAAAAAAAAGTATTTGAGCCACTGGAGAGCTCAGGATTCAGTCATGAATACAAGTTACTGTGTGGATTCAGGTACAGCATTAATACATGCTGTACGTGTGGATTCAGGTACAGCATGCTGGCAGTGGAGAGAAAGTTTCTTGTCCCTGTTCATCAGTAGGAAAGGCTGTAGCCATGAAGAAGCACATGACTCACATCTTAGTTGGTTTGGGTGGTGGGTGTGTTTGAGGGTTTTTTTGTTTGATTGTTTGTTTGTTTTTTGAATAAAACAAACCCAACCCCCCAGAAACCAGACAAGAAGACCCAAGAAACTAAAACAACAAATAAGTCAAAAGAGACTCCAAACACACCTGATTTTGAAGGGAACCATGCAAGCTGGTTGTCTTTAGTGGCAGTGTTAACTCGGACCCTGTGTAGAGGGTGTAACTGCTGTATTGAGCAGCAATGGTAAAATGCTGATGACCCGCACAGTGTGAATGTACTTCTGCAAGGGCACACAGCTTTTGAGAGTCCAGTAACACCAAGAGGTAATTCAGACATACTGTTTTTATGGCTCTGTTTCTTGAGAATAATTAAGCTAGTTAATGGGTGTTCCATACCACATACTTGATTCAAATCAGGTGGTTCCATGAACATCACAATTGATGAAACTTAATGTCTGAAGGTTGGTTGTGTTTGGGTTTTTTTTGTTGTTGTTTTTTAAATTAATGGTTAAGTTTCCATTGAAGCTTCTCCCATAGCTGTGGCCATTAACACTCTTAGAGAAGACAGATTTTTATGATGTCTGGTAGAAGTGATGCTTGGATACCTAAGAAGGTAAAGACTTTCTTCCCTGATCCCTAGCTATTTTCATGAAATACACAGCAATTTCATAGAATCAAAGAATAGTTTGTGTTGGAAGAGTCCTTAAAGATCATCTACTTTCCATCCCCCTGCTGTGGGCAGGGACACCTACTAAATCAGATTGCTCAAAGCCCCATCCAGCCTGGCCATCAACACATCTAGGGACTGGGCATCTACCACCTTTCTGGGCAACCTGTCCTAGTATCTAACCACCCTCAAGATTTTCTTCCTTGCATCTAATCTAAATCTTCACTCCTTCAGTTTACAACTGCTACCCCTTGTCCTGTCACTACACTCCCTGATAAGTGTCCATTTTTCCTGTAGTGTCCCCCTTAAGTCCTGAAAGGCTGCTATAAGGTCTCCCCAGAGCCTTCTGTGCTCCAGGCTGAACAAACCCAGCCCCCTTAGTCTGCCTTCATAGGGGAGGTGCTCCAGCTCCCTCGTCTTCATGGCCCTCATGTGGACCTGCTCAAGGTCATTCTTATGCTGGAGGCACCAGAGCAGGACCCAGCACTGCAGGTGGGGTCTCACCAGAGCGGAGTAGAAGACAGAATCAGCTCCCTTGACCTGCTGGCCACAGTGCTCTTGATGCAGGCCAGGATGTGATTGGCTTTCCAGGTGCACATTGCTGGATCATGCTGAGCTTCTCATCCACCAACGCCCCCAAGGCTGTCTCTGCCTGGCTGCTCTCAATCCATCTGCTGTCCAGCCTGTATTTGTGCTTGGGGTTGCCCCGAC
Organism: Merops nubicus; assembly: GCF_000691845.1. Lineage (NCBI taxonomy): Eukaryota > Metazoa > Chordata > Aves > Coraciiformes > Meropidae > Merops > Merops nubicus. Next base: position 24,076 of record NW_008587895.1, read on the forward strand.
CCAAGTGCAGGACCTTGCACTTGCCGAACTTTGTGAGGTTTGCACGGGCCCAGCTCTGTAGCCAGTCAGGGTCCCCCAGGGTGGCATCCCTCCAGCGTGTTGGCTGCACCACACAGCTTGGCGTCGTCCACGGACCTGCTGAGCCTGCACTCAGTTCTACTGTCCCATGTTGCTGACAAAGATGTTAAATGGAACTGGTCCCAGTACTAGCCCCCTGAGGAATACCACTCATCACCTGGACGTCGAGCTGTTGACTGCAGTTCCTTGAGTGTGACCATCCATCCAATTCCTTATTCACCAGGTTATCTATCCATCAAATCTGTGTCTTTCAGTTTAGAGACAAGGATGTCATGCGGGACTGTCAAACGGTTTGCAGAAGTCCAGGTGGATGACATCAGTTCCTCTTCCCTTAACCACCAACACTAACCCCACTGTAGAAGGCCACCAGGTTTGTCAGGCATGATTTGCCTTTAGTGAAGCCATGTTGGCTGTCACAAATCACTTCCTTATTTTCCTTGTTTCCAGGAGAATCTGCTCCATGATCATGTTGGGCACAGAGGTGAGACAGGCTGCCCTGTTGTCTCCTATGTCTTCCTTTTTTTCCTTTTTAAAAATGGGAGTTATGTTTCCCCTTTTCCAGTCGGTGGGAATGTCACCAGACTGTCATGACTTATCAAAAATTATGGGTAATGGTTTAGTAACTTAATCTGCAAGTTCCCTTAAGACCTGTGGATGTATCTTGTCAGTTCCCATGGACTTGCACACCTTCAGGTTCCTTAGGTGGTCTTGAAACCTGATCTACAGTGGGCAGTTCTTCATTCTCCCTGTCCCTGCCTTTGCCTTCTGTGACTTGGGCAGTGCAACTGGAGCACTTGTCAGTCAAGACTGAGGCAAGAAAGTCTTTGAGTACCTCAGCCTTTTTGATATCTTTTGATCTCACTTTTTTGAAAAAGTGGGGTTTTATCCACTCTGTGCCAAGTATGGTTGAAATAATATCATAGAGTGATTGAATTGCACAGTCACCATTTTACTGCATGAAGATTATTTCTTAGGACTGTGGTCTGAAAATTACAATCTTACAAGATACTAGTTCAGGTAAGCTGTGTACAGATAGGAAGGTTGGGGTGGGAAGAGGCAAGATGTAGTGTAGTGCAAGGAGACAATGAGTCTGTATCCTCAGAGCTTTGTATAACCCGAACTGGCTGTTCTGCTTTCTTTCCCCAAGGAGATATCAAAGCATTTAGCCTTTCTTATCCTGTTATCCTTGTTCAGAGCGAGCTTGTGCCTTGCACAACTGTGGCTGGAAAGGAGTGTGGTTGATCTTCAATGCTTCAGGTTATTAGGCAACAGGAAGGGAGAAGTTGGTTCAACTAAAGGCGGTTTTGACACATGATTAAATATAAATTATTAATCCTAACAGTTAGAAGGTTTCTGGTTGTCAGAACAGAGAAGTTATAGGAGAGCCCATAGCAGTGTCATTGGAAGGGTGAAAAAAAAAAAACTGGCTTTGACCCCAGGTGAATCTGCATCACAAAGCAGAGGGGATATTGAGTAGCAGTGAACCTGTTGATAGAGGGATGTTATGCCTGGTTTTGTGTTGTTTTGTAAGAGCTATGGGGAAATCAGGTTAGAGTTGAATATTTTATCAGTGGCTTGCAGGCTTTGAACTGTTAGGGTTTTCATAGCATCATGGTGAACACAGATTACACAAAGCAAAGCTCAGAGTTTGGTTATCAAATTGAAATTGAAATGTGTAAATTTTAACACCTTGTGGTTCCTGATGAAGTTAGCGCATTTCTGTAGCATTCAAATGACAAGCTAAAATACTGCTCTGTTTTGAATGAGGCTCTTTTGTGCAAGGAGAAGTTTTTTGTATCCAGGAAATTTAGCAGTTTGCCCTTTTCTGTGCTCTTGGTGCCGACTCTTCAGTGTCCCAGGTAGGCTTTGCAGGTAGTACTGCACAAGCTGGTGTGGACCTAACCTACATGTGAGAATGAAGAAACAGCAAATCGTTTAAGCCACGGAGCTGTTAAGGGTGAATCTGTTGCACTGTTCTGTTGAAGCTGCATGGCTCCTTGGGCAGTTCAGGTGCCTCCAAAGTTCTAGTCTGTGGGGTGCAATAGAGTGTATGCTTTTACCCTGGGAAAAATTGGACAAGGATGCAAGCCTACTAAATACAAGGGGGGGGGGAAGACTTTCAGTCTGCAATAAGTTAATTTTCCTATGTCATTCTCTTCATTTTAGAATATTGTGGGTAATGCTAAGCCTAAGGAAAGAGGTAATGAAATTCCGTCATCTCCTGAAAAGCGGGAGAAATTTAAAGAACAGAGGAAAGCAACAGGTAATGCAAAGAAAGACAAGGATGAAAAGACATTAAAGACCGAGAAAAGAGTTAAGCAACAGGATAAAGAAGGAAAACTGATAGTCATCTCAGAAAAAGGCAAGGTCTCAGAAAAGAATATATCTAAGAATGGAAAAGAAGATAAAGAGAATATATCAGAGAATGATATGGAATATTCAGTAGATACAGAACTTGAGAAGAAGCCTGAGAATGACAACGTGAAGATTCCACAGGAAAACACAAAAGAAACTAAACGAAAACGTGGAAGACCACCAATAACACCTCCAACTGGTATGTAGCTAACCTTGCACGTTTAGACCACGTATCAGAACCCTTCCAAACACTCCTAAAGGAGTGGGCAGAATCTTGTTCTTTCACAGCCTAAGTCTCTAGAAATTTTTAAAGAGTTTTAAACTCATCTTTGTTCAAGCTTGGTTAGGGCAGCTAAAAACATACTTGCTAGTCAGGTTTGGAGCTTCAGTGGTTTGGCTAGAGATTAGATTTAGGCAAATAATCTTCATCCGTTATAAAACGAATCCACGGTAGGATTAAATGCTGATACGTAGTCTGAGGAAAGGCAGGTGAGATTTTGTTTGTGCAAGCTCAGTATTTTATGTTGTGATGCTTGGGAATGTTGCGGCTTCATGTCTGCAATTTTTCTTTTTTTCAATTTTTGTTCTCTTTTGAAATAGAGCCAAGTTCTCAGACACTGCAGCCTATAACTTTGGAGTTAAGACGTCGGAAAATACCTAAAGGAGGTGAAGTTCCAACAAAGCGTCCCAGGCTTGAAAAAAACTTGTGTGAGTGTTTTTTAGTATTCAGCTTTCTTGTAAAGAAAAGTTCTCTAACCCTAAGTGGAGGGTGGGGAAAAATCTGTAGTGTTAACCTTGACCTGTGATATGTGAAATAGCTGGAACGCATGCCTGTTCCCCTTAAATGGGCCATTCATACTGTCACATTATCATGCTGAAATCTCCTCCTAAATCTTGGAAGCTGAGTTTGGATAAAGGAGCCACAAACTGTGAGTCATGATGTAGAAGTTCATAGACATAGAGGAAGCAGTAATTACATTGGCTCCAATATGCAGAAGGTTATAAGAACATTTTTCTAGTTGTAGATACTCTTCATTTTCCAGATGGATCTGCCACATTGTTTAGCAAAGAAACTTTAATACTAGAGAAATATTCATCTTACTGCAGTCTAATAGCTTCTAATTTAGCTTGGAATACTGTGTAGTGATGCTGAAGAACCTGTGTGTATTGATGAGGAAAGAAAATTCCATGTAGTAGTATCATGAACAAGGAGATGAAGATCTGAAGGAAGCTGTCTTTCACCTCCTTAGCACCACAGGGTCTTCAGCCCACATACGTTATCCAGTTTAGGGTCAAAGTTTTTTGTATCTGAATTCTCATCAAACTTTGTATTACTTATTTCTGTGGGACAGTTGCTGTTTAAAACAATGTTTTACCAGTGAGATATTGATCTGTATTCTTGCTTGAAGTCTGTTACAACAAGTCGAAAGACCTATAAGATAGGTTTTGCTCTATTTTTATGCTTATTTAAAACTTCTAATATGATCTGTAGCTTTTGCAGAGAAGTCTAATCACCAAGAATTTTGCTGTTAACCTGAGTTCTTTAAAAAAAAATACAAAACAACCCAAACCACAACCCCTTCCTCTCCTTGGGGAAAAAAAAACACAACCCACCCCAAAACAAAACAACAACACACCACAAACAAACAAACAAAATCCCACCCAAACCCCCTCTCAAGCTGTGACTTTGAGGTTAGATTTTGCTTGTGGGCTGTTTAGTCATCCTGTAACTGCATGGTGCCATTAAATTTGTCTGTTGCAGCTCAGGAAAAATTGAAGAATTCTTCAGATAACCCTGAAAAAGACCAGATCAGGAGACGGTCTTCAAGACTCTCATCTGGTCTTAGCCATGAGGTTTTAAATGCAGATCTCACCACAGTATCAACAGAAATTCAGTCTTTGAAAGATGCAGCGTCTAACCAAAAGGAATCTGAGAAGGGTAAGCAGCTTCCTGCTACATGCTGGATTTCTGGTGACATGGCAGTCATCTAGCTGTTGCAAGCACTGTATTTTCATTTGCATAACCTGCAGGCTGTGTATCTGCAGTGAAGACCTGATGTCATCAGCAGTGCAGAGAACTCGGGGAAGTTTTGTCTCTCTCTGCTACCCTGAGTGCCTTTTGCTTTTGATTCCCTTTCTGTCAGTATCCCTAGCATTTCACTTGCATGGTGGGAGGTTCTGCAGTAGAGGCATAACTGGCTGGCATAGCTGGCCTTGCAAAAGGAGAGCTCTGTAGGTTGTGGAATAACTTAAAAGAAACATTGTGGTGGGTTGTTTGGTTTTTTTTTTGTTTTAGGGATGCAAGTTATGCTTGTGAAAATGAGGTAATTATGAAGTCTTAACACTTACAGATTGAAGTGGTAACCCAAATGCTAAACTTACAGTTTAATCCTATTGTTGAATGCCAAAAGCATCAAATGGGATACTTCTGAGCCTGGGTGGAGATAATGCTCTCTTTCCCTTTTGGGGGAGCTCTGGGAATGGTTTGAGGAGACCTGACTCATTTTAGGCTATAAATAGTTAGCAGCGTCTGTGTTTCAGAGCAGATCTAAATTTAGGGGGTTGCTGTAAGTAGCTCTTGTAAAGGCTTAATTTTGTGTTTATACAACAGCAAGCAGTTTGGCCATGGATGGATATCTGTCTCTGCTGTAATTTGAACACGCATATCACTGTTCTGGAATGCTTTGCTCAGTGAAATTTTTTTGCTCCATTCTAGTCCAGTTAGAAATTCCTGTTGAGTCTGACCAAAGTTTCAGTGAACAAGGATCTCCTGGGAACACGTCACACAGTACAGCACTCAGTACGGACGCCAGTTTACAGGAAGAAAAAGTTGAAGACACTGAGTCTTCCTCTGTCACTGTCAGAACTCGGGACCCTTCTGCTGCTACAGGTTGAAGTTTTGATTTTGTATTTAATATTGATGCATTCCTTAAGGCAGTTGATGCCAGGTGTTTTGTCCTTGTATGGATGTTGCTAACAAAGATTGTGCATTCTTGCAATGTTAACCATGGGGAAAAACTTGTGTTGTTGTTCCTTATGGACTCAGTTTGATCTTATGTTTTGGAGATGGACAGAAATGTTCCAAATGGTGCAAATGATAATTTTTAAATGACTGGGTGTAGTTTTCTGCATGTGATTGGTAAAATTAACAAATACTGTATAAGCTCTGAGTACACGGGCTGTTGACAGCCTGCCTGCAAATTTCTGAAGCAAAGGAAGGATGTAAAAAGTGTTGCTCATTCCAGTGGCTAGAAATTTTTTCCTCCCCATTTTATAGCAGGTAGAACCACTTTATCACACACTTCCTCTGAGTATGGCAGTGTAGCCTCACTGGGGTTCCTTAAGCTCATGTGCTGACAGCTGATGAAGCTCCACACAAGAGCCTGGCAGGTGCTGTTGTAGTTGTCAGCTGTCCAGGTGAGCTAAACTGGTACCCTGTTTATTAGAAGTTTGCAGTGCCAGGTAACTTAGCAGCTAGTTCTGTGCTTTGTAGGTCATTCCTTTGGAATTTGAAGATCTTCTCTTCCAGGGTGCCCTTGAAACTGAACAGGCATCCTTGAATGTAATTTTAAGATGAACAGCTGTGTCCTGTTAGCAAATTTTCACTCTGGAGCTGCTTTTTGCAGATGGCAGGAGGGGCTATTATTTTTTTTACAGAAGCCCTCTCTGATGATGAGCATATAAGGGCTGTTCTGTAGTGAGAGCCTGTATGAACTCAGCAGCTTGTGTTAGGGTTTACAGCAAACAAATCACTTCTACTCACTGTGAGAGAACAAATAAACAAAACAGGCTGGGTTATGTAAAAATATTGCTTCTGTGTATTTGTTGCTGATGGGGAGATGCCTTCTTCCATGAAAAAACTTAAGAGAAGTGGTTGACAGATTTATGGATTTATGCTTAAGTAAAATATCAGCAGATATTTTGCTTTTTCTTCTACTTGCATACTTGTATTCTACTTGAGAACACAGATGCAGTTTAAAATTGCCTTGTTTTATCCTCTTGAACTTGGATCTGTTGGGATGAGATGCTATGTTTTTAGAATCATAGGGTCATTCTGGTTGGAGGAGACCTTCAGGATCATCAAATTCAACTGTTAACCCCTATCCACTACCAAGTCACCACTAAGCCATGTTCCTCAGCACCACATCTACACCTCTGTTAAATCCCTCCAGTAATGGGGACACCACCACTGCCCTGGGCAACCTCTTTCAGGGCTTGACAGCCCTTTCTGGGAAGAAATTTTTCATAATAGCTAATCTAAACCTCCTCTGGTGCAACTTGAGGCGATGGAGGGAGGAAGCAGGGAATGGGGTTCACTTGTACATTTCAAATGTATAAGGTAGTATTTCTCAGTTTTGCTTTTTCAGCATTTGGGAAGCATCGTTTTGGTGACAATTTTGGTGACAGGTGTACCTCTGCATGGCTGAACCATTGGGAGTTCAAAAAGCTATGATCCCTTTGAATACCTTTTGCCTTTATTACCCCTTCCCTCTGAGTTCTGCATGTAGGTGTTGCTGAGCACTTGCAGTTAGGACCTGAGGAGAGGACGGTTGCAGCTGGGGGTGTAATGCCTCCGCGTGTGGTGTCAGCCGCGCTGATGAGATGTGCAGGACGTGGCCTTCTGAGCTGGCTTAATGGGACACAAGTAGTAAAGCTGTGGGACTATGACATGGTTCACTTGCTTGCCCAAAGCTTCTGGTACAGCTTGTGCACACCTGACAACTGGTGTTTCTGTACATACTTGAGCAGGCCAAATTAAAGTTAATTCAGGAATACCCACTTGTATTGAACTCTGACCTGAAGTTCAGTACTGTGGTGGTGTCTGAAAAACCTGCTTCTGAGCATGGGTTTTAATTAAAACCATGTGGTTCAATATTAGAAATGCCAGACATCCACCTAGGTGGACATCCAGATGGGGCAAGCAGGTGTTTATCTATTGGAGAAAACTCAGAAGGATGGGTAACAAGAAGTGTATAGGGTCACCTGAAATCCAAGGACAAAAATCTGTTTCCATATTTAACCAATATTAAAAATATTATTAACAAGTGATTTGTTGGTACAAGAGTTCCAAAATCCATAGACCCTGTTGTGGATGAATCTCCAGTGTTTGAAGGAGGATCTGTGTTTTCTGTATGTGCCTCCCTTGCTCTGGGATTGTGCTGGTGTGCCTTGGTGCCAGTGGGGTGCCCACTGGAGGGGCACGGGGGCTGTCCCTGGGAGCAGCCTGTGTGCACAGTGCCGTGGCAGGGGCCTCTCCAGTGGGATCCAGGCACAGCTCAGGGTGTGGATTGCTGGTGCCTTCCTGCTTGTTAGTCTGAGTGTGCTGTCCTGGGCAGAACTGGTGTCGGAGGCCAAAAGCTGAGCTAACACATTTCGTGGGTAACTACCAAGGGAACAGATGTGCAGTAAGCAGTATTTGGAGAGATGTCTGTCAGGCAGTTCTGTTCTTGGACTGCAACATGTGTGAGTGGATTCTGGGTGCACTGGAAATCCTTGAATGTTGTCCTTGCCTAAAGTAGTTTGAGAAGAGCAATTAGGCAATATGCTCTTTGTTTCACAACTGAGATCTTGAAAGACAGGAATATAAAATAAAGGAAGAAACATAGTTTGGGTGCTAAAATGATGAACAGGAACACTTCTGGTGAACTTGAGAAAATACAAGATTTCAGAAGAAATAAGACCAAAGAAATAGGTAGTTAATGAGGAAACTAGCCCAATTGTGTGAAGTGATCCAAAGCACATTGTAAAAAGCATCAGCTCAGGAAAGGTAAGGGTAATAAATGATCTTAAAAATGATACTGATAGGAGCACTGGAAGAATTCTAGAGAGACATATGTGTTTAATTTAGCAGCAGGTGAAGGAGTAATTTGACCTTCACATAGTATTTCTGTGGAGACCAAGAAATAGAGACTAGAGTCTCATCAGTTTAACAGGCAGTTGTATGTGAAGATCTAATGTGTGTAAACTGCAGTAAGTCAGCCTTTAATTGGAGGAAATGTTAAGTGCTATGTGCGCTGTTGGCTCTCTGAGAGAGCTTACCAGTATGTTGCAGAAGGTGCCTCAGGATGGCAGGCCTTCAGTCAAGGTGCTGTGCTGCTGTCCACTGTCGCTGTCCTGGCAGGAGTCAGTTCAAACAAAGACTTGGTGGGGAGGGGGAAGATCTCCTGTGGACTCGGAGGCTTCACACAGTGACATTTTACTGTGAACTTGGTCATAGCTCTAACCTTGGATAGTACAGAGCAATGAGAAGGGAGAGGTTGTTGACTTCAATGCTGGAGGGATAGTTTTTTTCGCTAGTGAAAGTTAAAGGAGACATTGTTTTTTGACCTTGAGTCTCTGTGCTTAATATTGTAATGGCTAGTTAAATGCTGGATGAGGAGTTTTAATTCTGGTTATAAACAGGGAAGAAATAGCAGGTGGTAGGTCTGTCATTATCCTTCCTCTGTACTCAGGAAAAAAAGCTATGAAGATCCTCTGGAAAGGCAAATGCCTAAAGATGAGTCTAATACAACAAAACTTACTCTCCATAGAACCAGCTTCAATATCATGCGTTGAGCGGAAGTTGTATGAAGTTCCCCTCATTAGGTGTTGGTGTAATGAATTGGCTTCAGAGCGTGTGGCTGAGCACAGGTTCTTCAGAGGTTCTCCTGGATGTGGGGTTGGGCATTGGCTTCCTGCAGTGCCCTGTGGCAGGGAGTTCTGTTGTGCTACTTGTGAAGAAGGAGGATGCTCCTAAATGTGATTGTGATGCTAATAATTTAAACTGTGGGATCGTCTGTCTTTTTCTTACTCTAAATAGATTCTTTTTGCAAGTTGCACTAATTTTTCTTTTTTTGTCTGCTTTCCTTCCCCTTATCCCATGTCTCTGTTACCTCTCTTTTTCTAAACTAAGCTGACAAGATCCTCTGCTCATCTTCTAACTTGCAGCTGATCAGTTAGAAGCTGTTCCCTGTCTCTTCTCCAGAATTTGTCCATCGTGTTGGAGTGGAAGTGCTCTGAGCTTGCATACAGGGCCTCGTCATGACAGTTGTATGATAATGTCCATTTTCATCTTTGTAATATTTTTTGGCTAAGACCCCATTATCCCCTTTTGCTGCAGTTAGGGTTTTCCTGTCTTCGTGTTAGTTATTAAATAGAAATACGATCCTTTTCATTGTCCTGCATGTTGATTTTTAGCTTTACAGTCAAGAGAACCTTTCTCCCTTTGCTCTCACTAATCCACAGGCCCATTTCACTAACCATTCCTGAAATATTTTTTCATTCTTTATGAATGCAACTTCTGATGGTGTACAGTGTATTCCAGTTTTGATAATGACAAACTTTTGTCATTCAACCAGTGTGATCCAGATGTCTGGTTTTATTGCAGTCTTACTGCTTGAAGCAGCATCCCTGTCAACGTATTTTTAAATATGCCTATGTGAAAATGTCTTTCTCCTTGTCATTATCTTTGTGCAACACCCAAAAACTGTCTGCAGTTTTACTATTTTCTGCTCAAAATTAACTGAATATTCTTTCTTTTAACCAGTCTGATGTGTGTGACTTCCTAAGCCTTCCCTGTGTAACAGCCTCCATAGTACCCTTGCTTGTTTTATCTCTGTGGATTGCTTCAAGGTTTTGTTTCTTTGTCATGAGAAGGTACTTAAACGGAGTTTAGCTCACTTACAGCTAGCTAGGATGTTTCTTCACTGACATAACCTTCAAGTATGTCGCTCAGTAACACCGTTTCTGTTGCTACCTGCTAAAGATTTCTGAACAAGCTGTCCTGTTCCCTTATGCCAGCACTGTGTTAACAGTACCTTTAACACTCGTGTGCAGAGCACTTCTGCATATGTGCACTTATTCTTTCTGCACTTATTCTTGCTTGTAATGTTCTGGGTCCTTCTGTGTTCCTTGTTTTCCACTGTTGATATAATTTCTTTATTTTCATTCATGTGATGCAAAACTGAAGGTATGCAGCACTGTTGCTAGGTCTGGGTCTTAGCTTTAGATACTTCTTTCTTAATCCTCCAAGCTTGAAGATACTTGTAAATATGGAAGAAATATTTTAGTACTGGCAAAACAAGTGGAAAAACTACATTTGGAAGCGTTTTTTTAAAAACGACACCACCTTTCCATTGTCCTCTACTTGGTGAGGGATTTTTTTGAGGTTTTGTATGTATGACTGTTGGATGATTGCCTGTACCAGTGTGTTTCCAAATTCATGCCTCTGCTGAGTGCTATAGAGTACAGATAGTAGTGACAATAATCTGATTTACTTTTAGCTCAAAATGTTTCTTTTGTGTATTGCTTAGCAAAAACATGAATTAAAAGTTTCTGAAATGCTGGAAGAAGAAATAGGAATTTACTGGCTCGGGTTTAGGTACAGCCCTAGGTTGCAGAGCAGTGCTATGTAGAACAGTTACTTTAAAACACTCTTCCATTTGAGTGCAAAGACTTTCCTTGCCTTTTTTGAGAAGCTAATTTAGGGGACGTTCTGCAAGCAGTTCTTTTGCTCATTTTCATTCTTTCATTGATGCTGGAAAATTTCAATTTTACTTGAAAAATGTTGTTCTGACATTCTGCTTCCATTGTTCTTGGAAGTAACCAGACTGGTGGTAAGACAGTAAGAACTCCAGAAAGCAGGCAGGAAAATAGTTATAAGCAAAGCAGCAGAACTGTTTTCCTTGGAAAGTGCTTTCACCAAAGATGTGAATAAACAACCAAATAAATACTTGATAGAACATAACCTTCAGTGTTCTGACTAAAATATACAATCTCTGTGTAATTCAGTCTCCTGTCTATGATAGTGCTATATATTGTGATCTTCTCTTTTGGGCAAGGGAGTCATGGAAGCAAAATGTCATTTTTTGACCATAAATCATTTATTAAAACGCTGGTGTCATGACAACCAATTTTGAAGAGCACAATAGGGTGTTTTCCCTTAAAAGCTATTGATCTTAAGGACAGACACAGCATTAGAAGTTTCTTTTCAGCATTTCATCACTAACATGTTTGAATGCATGCACATTTTGTAACTTTTTTGTTATTTTAAGTTTAGGAAACCATTTGATAAATATAGCACATGCATGGGGGAATTTATCTGTTTTGTTCTTACAGTAACAAAACCTAGTAAGAGAGCTGATTTTCTTGCATCAAAAAAAGCTGCAACTGTTGATCAAGATCACAAGTTTAGATGCAAGTTCTTGGACTGTTCAAAATCCTTCCGCAAAGCCAAGTTATTGCATTATCACATGAAATACTTTCATGGAGTGGAGAAGGCTGCAGAATCACAACAGAACCCTGTAAAAAGAAATATTCAAACCAGAGCTTCTTTGGCTTCTGAAAAAGCTAATCAAGAAAGGTCAAAAAGAGGACGGACCTCAGCTGGTTCATTGTGTAAGTATGTTGATGATCTCTTCCTTTTTTTTTTTTTTTTTTTTAAATAGCAGCATGCAGGACAAGCTGGAAGGAGCAGAAATTGGAAAGACAGACCATGTTCTGTAGTGAACTGGCTGTCCAGCTTCTCTTACTCCTTGGTAGCAAGTCACTAGAGCATTAAACTTCCATTCTTTTTTTCAAAACTACAATTCCCTGAGTTTCTGACTTTTTAAATTTTTTTTTTTTTTTTTTTTTCCCCCCTTGCTTGACAAATATCTAAATAGTATTGTTCAAAGACTTGGACTTTTCTGTGTTAGGGAAACAGTCTGGGTAACTGCTAGTTCTTTCCTGTTTCTTACTTAGTCTTTACATTTCATATTCTGACTTGAGGAGTAGACTTGGCCAGAAATCCAGTATCTGTTTCTGCAGTATTTGCTGGTCTCATTGCAGAACCTTGGGCAGGGGAAGTCCTGGTATTTTAACAAATGCAACTGCTACATCCGTAGTTGAAAAAGATCCTCACACAACTAATGGGTAGTGGAAAGGGTTGAAAACATAATGGTTAGGTAAAAAATCACTGCTTCAGTTAGAACTGCTTTGCAGTCTTCAGGATCACATTAACTTCTGCTTCATTATTTTGCTGTCTGAAGTGTTCTTCCTAGTGTCTTGCACAATATCAGTGGCAGCCCAGACTGGTTGTGAACTGCAGTCTTGTTGATAACCTATCCTATCCAGACTTCATTCTTGTGGACTGACTTCTCTTTGTACTGCAGGTCCATAAAAATTGTCATCTTTTGTCTCCCGACTGAGCTTGTTTTATAAAAAACATTTTTCTCTTTGAGTTCCCTGGTGGTTTTTGTCTTTGCATTTGATCTTTCACTACTCTTCTCTCTAAGAATTGCAAAGGCTTGCCAGCTGTTGCTGAGCTGCCGCTCACTACCCTTGCTTTGCTTCATGTCTGCTTTGCTGGATGTGCCCAGCAAATGTTTTCATTTGAGGTTCTACTGCCTGTTGGTAACAAGATAAGTGTAACTTAATGTACTAGTACTACATATAAGCTTCTATACCCCAGACACTTCTGTAACTGAATGATGAAAAGACACAAGTTTTGATTAGGTAGAGGAGGATGTTTCTTTAAATGTGTTAGGATGTGCCAGCTTCTGGGTATTGTACTTAATATGCAGCTTGAATGAAACCAAAGTACTGACTTGACAAACACACTTGGGATAAGTGCTTTGTGGAGAATGGCTGCTCACATCTGCACAGGGATCAAAATAGGGTTCTTGCATGTCACATCCTTTTCCATAAATGTTCTTCTATTCAGCTTTTTGTAACTGTGTCAGTTTGAGAAGTTTTCCAGTGACTGTCTTGAGTGGACTTAGATCTTGACCCTGCCATTTATGCTTTCCCCCAAGTGCACATCGCTGGTTTGATATCATCATCTTGGCTATGTTGGCAAGTTATGGTGTTGAGTGATAACCATATTTCCTAATTTTAAGCCCCCACCCCTTTCCTTCCATATTTGTGGATGCATACTTTTAACCTGGGTTGTTTCAATGATGTCCTTCATAGCACATCCCTGCAGATAGCCCCCAGCTTGTGCTGACAGCTGTCGGACAGTGCATCGAGGTGGAAGGCAGACCATAAAGATTTCAAGTCACCTTCACTGTCAGAGCCTGCTGTTGTGGAGCTACAGTAAGGTTTTTCTTGATGAAGAAAAGTAATGTCATTATATATCAGTTATATGTCTTACATTAAGTGCCATTTGGGTTTGAACTTAATGTGCTCTTAATTTGCATTTTTGTTGTGGGGTTACCACACATTCTGAAGTAGAATTAATGGGGTTTATGAGCTTGTACTGTTGCCTTTTCTGCTCTGTTCTCCTGTCGTTTTGCAAGCATCTCCTCCATTCTTAAAGCCCTGTACAGGAAGGCAGCCTGCTAAGCAGGACTTCCTCTTGTTTACTGAACACTTATTTCACTTTTTTTAAAAAAGCTTTTCAAGGTGTACTGCTTCATGAGAGCGAAGGCTTTTGTACCACCCTTAATTATGTATTCATGGTGGGTTTACTTTTCATCTTAATTCTTTTTTTGAGCAAAATTTCTGTTCATAGAATCACAGAATCATTAAGGTTGGAAAAGATCTCTAAGATCATCAAGTCCAATCATTTGGAGTTCTGGGATTCTTTACCCTTTCTGCTACATGTTAAAATAAATTAAAAGCTGGGAGTGGACTGTTGGCTAGATTTAAAGTGAAAATACTTATTGTTCCTAAAGTTCTAGGAAATTATGCAACATTCAGAACAGTAGCAAAACAGTCTCCTTGTAGTGCTTAAAATTAGAATTTTGACACATAAAAGAGGGATGTGAGCGGTCTTCAGTGACTGTGTTGTGGAACAATTAAAGTATAATTACTTTGTTATTAGAGTGGAAATTTCTTGAAATTTCAAGATCTGAAATGTAAATTGTGCCACTTGGCATTGGCTTCAAAGCTTGAGTGAGCTGAAGGGGTCAGTGTGGAACTGGCTTGTCCTGTCTCTCCCTTTTCCTTAAGAAGGATCTTAGCTTTGCAGTGGCAGCTTTGACAGATGTGTCTCTAAATTCTGTAGTGGCTCTTCATGGAGCAGAGGGGAAGGAACTAGCATTGCCTAGCTTGTATTTTTAGATATGCCTTACTACTCCAAACAGCAGTGTGGAACTGAATGGCTACTGGACGTGTTCAGTAAATAACAAATTCTCTTGAATTTACCAGGGTATATTACAAGATCATTATAGCGAAACAACTCTTCCCCCAGCCCCACGTTATAGTACTTAACTCCATGAGTGTTGCTGCTATTTGGTCCTTACTGAAAGAGTTGTCCTTACAGAGAATAAAGTGGCTGACTCGGTGTCCCCGTGGAATATAAGAGGTGCTGGCATCTCTGCCCTCAGCTCTTGGGTTGTATTGCAGCTCTGCAGGTGCTTTGTAGAGCTACCTGCAGCTCTTCTGCTAAAGGGGAGTATCGAGGCCTGTGCAATTGTATGTGGATGCATAAGCTTAAAACAAGCTTTTTGAGGATAGGCTACAGATGACTCCTCAAAGTCTGTCTTGCAGGAAAGAGCTGGTTAAGTTTTTGACAGTTCAAATTGAGATGTTCTATCCGATTTATCACTTGGAATTGAATGTGGTGTAGTATCTGTTAAACCATCTGGCAGTTAATTACTTCCTGACTGCTGTAATAAAGAGAGGAGTCAAACCACATGCCATGTTCATATGCATTAACCTTAAGATAGGCTTTTCCTGCTTTGTGGTCTTTTCTCTTTCTCTGTACAACCAGTTATTATTGAAGTGTGTTATCCCATACCGTGACTTTTGCCCTACAAATGCTTACTGTAAACAGCTTCCTCTGAAGGTGCCAGTTTTATTTAAGACATGTCTGTCCGTGTTATTTTATGTGAAGTGACAGCAAAAGGTTATTTTTAATACAGTTTGTTGTTTTCTGACTTGGACCACAAGGCATGGAATAACTTCATTTCATTCTTTACTTGCAACCCATAATTTGAACATCTGAACATCTTGACTTCGAGTCTTTCTGAATAGATGGATTTCTTTTATTAGTAAAATGTTTTCATTTGGAGGTTCAACAAAATGTAGTTCATGCCCTTGTGTTGAGCAATTTTTCTGAAATCTGAAAATCAACTTATACCAGACTTCAGTGCTTGCAGAGCTGATGCACCTCATGTCAGACCTTGGAGAAGCTCTGTGCTTGATAAGTACTGAAAATTTGTCAGGAAAGTCTAACCTCATTAGGTGTGAACAAGTAGCAGAGTTGGTGAGTGTGTACAAGGAAATGCAGTCCAAACCTTCAGCAAGGTGGCTGGTGTCCTCTTAATGTTCTCAGCCTGGCGAGTTGCTGCTGGCCTTGGCTCTGCTGTGCTCCTTGCCATGTGGAAGGAAAGAAAGCAAAAGACCTGTGATTTCTAGTTCAGAGATTGTGGAAAACCTTTCCCTGCTGAGGCATCCATAAAAGGTACTTAGAGAAAAAAACATGCGTTTTGTCAGTGGGTTTAAATTTTTCTGCATGACCTTGTTGGTAGAAAATTCTGACTACCCAAGTGAGTTACAGCAAGTCATGTTAGTGCATAAGTGTCTTAGTGCCAGAAACGTGTGTAGAGAAACGAACGGTCTTGTGTTACTCATGTGACTGATGTGATCCTAACTGTGCATGTGTGGGGAACAGGTTGGCAGGCTTACTTAGACAGCTTCAGCATCTCAGGCATCCAGTTGTCTGCTGAGAGCTGTTAACGTGAACCTCTGACATGTGGCTTGGTGCTCAGGGTGATCCTTTGGAGGGCTTCCTGCTCCCTCTGAGTATTGGCTGAGGGATGCCTCTTTGCTAGGCTGTGGAATATGCACTGGTGGCCTACAAGCACAGGGTTTCTTGCTGGAGTAGGTGAAACTCTTCATTAACAACTGCTGTGTTCTGCAGAATTGAGGATCATCTTTGTAGTTTGTCTTGAGAATAATGCATTGAGTTTGTGGGAGGATAGTTCTGTGAATGCTTCAGCTGTAAGGCAAGATGATAGGTGTGTTTTTAGTTCTTGAAAATACCAGTGGATATTATCAGCAGATGTCACAGTTGTGGATGATGAATATTGTCTAATTCACAACACTTGGGAATTCCGTCTCCTTCCTCTGAATGCTGAATTATCTTAGCTGGGGTGTGACATCTGTTGGGGTGTTAGATAGAAAGCTGTTGCCTTGTGTCACTGAGACTTGACATGTTTAGGTGTAAGTTCTCTTCAGGCTCTGTCCCGTGGTTTCTGTATTGTTGAGGTGGTTTCATATCTCAAGTCTGTATTTGTTAGTTTCTGAGATCCTTGTTGTTTCTGGATTTACCTCTTTACATAGAAGAGGATACTTCACCCAGTCTTAAAAGAAGCATGAAAGAACTCAGAAGGTGGCTGTGGACAGTAAATCAGCAAGCCTCTTTATTTATGAACGTATCTCCTGTTCCTGTTAGTGGCATTTAGTGGCATTTGAGCTATAAATCAATCTACTGATGTTTTAGTTACATCACTGTTTGAGAACAGTGAAACTGTTCACTGCCCTGGTGTCAGTAGGGCATTTGTGGTCTGTGTAGAGACTCGTGTAATTCTAATGTTGACTAATGATATTATTGGATTATAGAGTTATTAAAGGGTACCAATATTTTGATTTTTGAGTTGGTGGTTATCATCAGGAATGGACACAGTCATAGCATTGTTTAGGTTGGAAAAGACCTTTAAAGAACATCAGGTCCAACCATTAACCTAACTCTACCAAGTCCAGCGCTAAACCATGTATGGGCCATACCCATTCTGCAGTATCTTATCAAGGAGTACTTTTGGGGTTTGATATTTTTTCTTGGTCAAAATACACCGCTTTCTACAGACTTGCAGATCTTGAGTTAAATAAGTACCTAGGGAAAGGTGAAAGTGAGTTACCTGAGTGGACAAAAGGTTCCTTTACGAGACTGTCTTGTGTGGAAATTTGAAGATTGGTCTAATTTCTCTCTTCTGTTGTGTCTACTATTGCAGGTTATTAGAAGATAACTATTTCTGTAAGCAAATTGTTACAAATGGTTCCTGCTTTTTTGTTTTGCTTTCTTTTTCAATTCCAAGGCAACTTCAGAGTGAGAGGAATGCGGGGGGGGCGGGGGGGGAATCTTATGGCCTTCAGATTTCTGGATGTTGGAGTTTCTTTTGCCTGAAGAGATCCACTTGATTCTGAAAGCTCTCTAATGTCGTGTCTCAGTGCACCTTGTTATAGCTTCAACTTGCAACACTGGTCAGGGCAGAGTTCTTGATACCGTCCCTTATCCCAGTTATGTTCTCTTGGACTCTTTTCCTTCCATTTTCAGTCACTTTCAGATGCTGCTCTCAATTTAGAGGTGTCCAAGTGACAGTCTGGCTGGCATACAAGTCTTCAGACAAGAAGGAAGTTGCCTTTTGTATCCACTGAACTTTTGAGATGTTTATCATGATAGAATTGGATGTTCTTGATGAAAGTCAGCAAGCTATCATCTTAGCTACTGGGTCTCATTGGCCAAGATACTTGATGTCATACTGCAAAATGACAATGTACTTTTCTTGTTTAGTCTGTCCTATCTGCCTTAGCTTTTACCAGCTTCACCTCTTTTTCCACGCCCAAGAGTCTTTCAGTAGGTGTTGCTACCTGTCGTTAGGAAGGTGAGACCATTTGACTTGACTTAAATTTTAAATGGAACCTCAATGAGACCATGTCTGTATCTGATGATTTTTATCAATTTTAGGTAGTGATCTTGAATTCTTGCATCTCTCAGTTGAAACACTGTTGTTTCAGTGGTATGTATTTAAAAACTGTTCTTCCTCGGATGTGCAGAGGTTCTGTGACATTTCTCTTCGCCTCCTCGCAAAGGCCTACAGAAAGCCTGTTCACTTTTGAGAACAGGCTGTGATTTGTCCAATTAAATCAACAGTGCCCCTTTCTCTTAAAGGAACTTATAATAAAAATTACCTGACCCAAACTGAACTGTTTCTCTTCCATCTTTCTTCATAGCCATGGTATTGCTGGAAGAATAGAGCTTTGGCAAATTCATTTGCATCCACTGTTTTATTTTGGGGGGAAAAAAAATGAGCAAACCAGTGAAAGTATTACAAGTTTTTAGCCTTTAAATACCTCCTGTTTCAAAGCTTTCTCATGGTCAGGTTCCTAGGATTGTGAGTTGAGCAGTGTGTCTGATCAGAAACACCACCTGTGGACTACCAGAACTGCTGCTGGTGAAGTAGACTTACATTTTGAAAGCATTTAAAGTTTGGACTTGGTCTTTATTCTCTTTGTAGATGCTCCTCTACACATAGCCCTAAGGAGTACCCCATATAGAGGTGAAAAAATAGAAAAGAGAAGAACTTCAACTCCTGTAAGTGCATTAAATAGTCACCGACATTCTGTTAGAGAGCAAACCAGGAGCCGCATAGTGCGATCCCTGCGGAAGCCTCGAGGAGGAGGAGTTGGAAATGGTATGGCTCTTTAGCTTAACCTGGGAAGTTAACCTTGGAGAGGTCTTGGAGAAGCTTTAAGTGCTGTAAGGAACCAGTGTTACTGATGGACAGTATTCTGTATACCTTCTCTCAGAGGGTGGAGTTTTTAAATGAGTATCCGGTATAAAATGTAAGCAGTGTTTTTTCACTGTTTCTTTGCAGTAGTTCCAAATGAAGACTCACTGTAGGGAATTTTGTAAGTTTTCTTGTTGTATATGTATTGGGGTTTATTCTTCCCAGTTAGAGGATGATATTTTGAAGATGCAAAAAGTACTAAAGTACTTAAGGACATGAAAAGATTGTTGCTTTTTTTTTTTTTTTTTTTTGCTTGTTTGATGTGTCTTAATTCTGTTAAACTCTTGGTTGTCCAAAGCATTACATACTTTTAAGTAAACCTGAACTTGTTGACATACCTAAACTTAATAAAGTGGAGGGGGGAAAAAGAGGGAGGTGGTGGGGCAAGGTGACGTTGTATGGGGTTTTTTTGTAGTTTTTTTAATAGCATTTCACTACTTCTGATAGTCAACACTCCTTGATACTAAAGATCTTTGAACAACTCTACTTCACAGCTTTGACTGTTCAGTGGTGTAGTGTAAACCCTGTTTATACTGGAACTTACTATACTACAGATAGGTAACAGCTATGCTGGAGGATGGGGTTCTTCTGCTGGCCTTTTGCCTGATACAGAACGATATTCTCATCAATGGGCAGAGCACCTCCTCTCTGCTGCCACATCACACACCAGAGAGCCAAAGTGATGGACAACCAGAGGGACGAACTAGTCCATGCACTCACCCACAGCATATTGTGTGAAGAAGGGAGTGAGCTGAGCGAGGAACCGTGCTGTGGGAGATGGAATCAGCCAGATGGGTCCAGTTGTGTAATAGTTTCTCAAAGAGAGACTCATGATCTTGCCCCACCGTCCTGGGAACTCCACTTGCTTTGAAGAGTCAGGGGGCCCTTTCGATGGCCACAGTCCTCACACAGAACATCCACTGTGTAGGCAGGCCTCCCAACCCCACTGCAAGTGGAGTAATTTCTGATAGGGGGGGCTTCTTGCCCCATCCCCAAGTTAATGTGGAAGGTGGGGGCACCTGTTGGTGGTCTTCTCATCAGTTGCCACCCCAGGCTGACCCTGGGTGAAAACCAGTCAGGAGGGGCTTTCTTGCCTGGTTGTGTACATCATCCATGTGGCAACCCTCATTCAGGGCTGGGGGTTTAAACCTCAGCACTTCGGGGGGGGAGAGGGGGTGGTGTATATGTGTATATAATGCATATATTTAATGATTTTTAATATATAAATAATTTCCGGCATAACTCCAGATTTACTACATCACTGCTTTCCTTCAGATACGTCATGAGAGTTTGAGTCATGATGGTATGGAAAACAGAATAGTCTAAGTACAGATTTTTTTTTTTTCTATCTGTTACATGTGTGTTGTTCTGGAGAAGGGCTTGAGAAGGTCATTGTACTTGCCTGGTATTCTGAGGTCACAGTAGTCAGTACTTACCACCTCTGCTTCCTTCCCTTGTGGGAAGGTTTCAGTGGGATCCATTAGTGTGTCTTCATTGGGCTGACTCAGTGGGACATTTCTTTCTTGAGGGTGTGGTGTGTAGAGATTAGGATAAAGTTTCACAGTGGTGGTGGAGGATGTGACAGTACTCATCCTGGCCCTCACTAGTCTCTCTGCTGTTCAAGGAAATGGGGAGGGCTTAGGTATCTTTGGTTTTGCCAAAAACCTATTTTTAAAAATGTAGTTGTTTTGTGGTTAATTTTTTGGATTATATAAATAAGTTTATTTTCTCTCTCATCACATGAATCTGTGAGGATAAATAGATACCCAGCCTAGGTAGCCTCCCTCGCTGGTCTTTTTTTTGGTGAGAATTTGTTAGACTTGAGTGCTTAGAACAAATAACTTGAGACAAAAACATTTTTCAATACTGGGCTTTTTTGAGAATGCCTTTTATAGTACTCATTCTCTGCAGTTTATTCATATTTTAATTTTTTTGAGGGGGGGGGGAACCTGCACTAACTGTTATGTAGTTAAGCTAGCTGTAGGCAGAAATCTGCAGATACTTGATTTTTCACATTTTTAAAAGATACTGTGTAGAACAAAGTGACAATTTTTTTGCCCTATTTATCACAGATATGCTACTTCAGTTGCTACTCTGGTCTCAGATACCTTCAAGCAGATCAGACTGTGCAAATTTCAATTCCTAAGTGAAAAGATGCAAAATTTTCATACCTGTTTTGGCCTTAGTTATTTTCTTTGCCCTTTTGAAAGAACAGAATGGCAGAACTTAATTGTGTCCCTGTGAGCAGGGAGAGGACAACGGTACCCCGAGGGTGCTGGCCGCTGCAGGACTAGGAGATTGAGGGTGAAGGAAGTTGGAAGCTCCATACTGATACTTCAATATGAATCTCTTTTTCCTTTCCTCTTTCTCTTTTAACCCTCCCCAGGGAATGGTAGTGGGGGTGATGGCATTTCCCTGTACGCTGCCGGTCGCAGTGCGGCTGAAGGGCACGTGGCTGATGGGGCAGACTGCCACCACTGTCAGAGCTCGGGGCTGCTGGCAGTGCACAGTTCCAGCAGCCATCACTAGTGACCTGCCAGAGGAGGAGCAGGAGTGGCAGAGTAGCAGGAGGTGTTTAAGGACTAAGGATAGGGCCATACAGAGCTCAAGACTCTAATGAGGAGGAGCTAAAGAGCATGTCTTCTGTGTGCTCACTGCAGCTGATAAAACAGGGCTGAGATTTCCAGTTTCTCAGGCTGAACTGTTTGTACCATAAATATGTAGCCTTAGATTGTGAACTGGGGAGTTTACTATTAGCATGAAAGAGGTGATGTTAATACACTGGTATTGGTGGTTTGCATCATGAGTGCTTACAGACTAGCTAGGGTTCTTCAATGTTTTGTGTAGAAGATTTCTTATCATGTGGAGTGTCTTTAGGTACTTGGATATAAATAATCTGAAATAGGTTTCTAAATGGGATGGTAAGTGTCTTAACCATGTAAGCACTGAGAGCAGAACCATTTTGAGATGCACAGTATCCTTCCATAATATATTTTAAGATTGCACCTATAATCTTGTGTGAGTCAGGATAATATACTTAAGGAGCTGTGTAGGTGTCTACAAATTCTGTTGCAGAGTCGTGAATCTGAAAGACAAGAGATGTAAGCAAACTCTGGGGTATGGAAAGGAGGATTATCTTCCCTTAGGGTTGTACTTCATGGCAAGTGCTCTGGAAGCATGCTTTGAGGATGGACTTGATTGAAAGATATTAGCCAATCATTCAGAAATGATGTGGTGTTTTTTTCATTCTCACAAAAATAGAATGGAGAACGGATGGTGAGAGAGTAACAGTTAAAGCTAAGAGTTGTCACTCCATTTTCAATGAACAAGAAGTATTTGACTGAGGAACTGTACTAGAATTGGGGGGCTTGCAGTTTTGTTCTTGTCAGATGTCTATCCCAATGCTATCAAAATGTTCAGCCGTAAGTTAGAAAATGAATATAAGAAATTCCCCATTCTCTGAAGCACATAAATAGTAAATGGGCATTGGTGTACAGTTGATTTCTCCCACATGCTTTTATAATTTTTTTCTAGGACAATGAAACTAGGACTTAAAACAGACCATTCTAATTACAAGAGCTGGGAATTCTTAATAAGTTTTATCTTTTTTTTCAGTAAACTGGCCCTGATTGCAAAACAAACAAACAAAACACCATGGAGGTTTTTAAGAAAATTAGTATATATGTGTATATATCTTAAAAATTAAGTTGGAGTGTTGTCTGATTTCAGCTATTAAGGAACATGAGAAGAACAAAGAAAGAAAATCCAAAGACTTTGGAAGGTCCAAGTCAAAGAAAAAGAAAAAAAAGAAAAGGAGAATGAAGCCTGGTAAAGCTCTTTTTTCTGCCGTAGAGGAAGACTGCTTCATTATTTTGTGTTGCATGTTACTCAGTTCCATGCTCCTGAGAGCAAGCATTGCAGATAAGACTGCTTTCTTCACTACCTTTTAGTTCTGATATTAAGTGGTTAATGTTAAATTGTGATTGGAAAGGTAATTTATTTCCTGGTTGAGATGGATCATCAATGCTGAATGATGGCTTACAGTAGTGCTTGTAATGGCACAGAATAAATCTCACTCCAAAATGGGTATGTTGATCTTTAAATCTGGCTTTTCACTAGCAAGTGTACTTGTATGCCAGCTTTACCCAGCTAAACAGGTGCTTGATTTGTTACTAAGTACCCTGTGTACTAGATGTTCTCTGTTACGTGAGTTAGTTTTGGGGCTTCTGCGTCAAGGATGGAGTTTGGAGATGTTGATGGGTCCTCTTCTTCTGCTGTTAACATTGTTGTTTCTTATATCTTCTCTTGATACGGGATTTCAGAGGCTGTGACAATGAGATATGTTAAACCTGTTGCATCCTAATTTTTTTTTTTCTGAAAGATCTCTCTCTCCTCCTGGAGAGATGAAGTAAAAGCTTGATTTAAAATCTGTACTCGTCCTCTGTCCATCTGTTGTGTCTCATAAGATGCTATCCCACCTTCATTTATAGGATTATAGTAGGCACATGGTTTCTCTCTGGATTTCATCTACAGATGCTTGGAAATGCTTTCCTTGCCCACTTTACATGTGGAACTTCATAGGTAGGCCCAGGTGTTACTAGGAATTGAATTGTTTGCTTCTGAAAATGGCAATCCATTCTGAAAGATTTCTTTAGTGAAATGTTTACAAAACAAGCATGGCAACATCATCTGACATTGATGGATGCTTGGGATCATTAATGTAGCACTTTTCAATCTGGCATACAGAACTTGTTAAATTAGAGTGCCTTATGGGGCAGTTTCTGAGATCAGGAAAGAAAATCCTGTGCCTTTTTGTTTGCTGCTGTGAAGAGATAAGGCAACCTGCCAGAGAATCACTCTGGCTGGAAAGGACCTCCAGGATCATCAAGTCTGACCACCATCCCAACATCTCCCTATCCACCGGACCCCCTCAAGTGCTACATGTACTCGTTTTTTGAACCCCTCCAGGGATGGTGACTCCACCACCTCCCTGTGCAGCCCCTTCCAGTGCCTGACCACTCTCTCAGGGAAGAAATTCTTCCTAATGACAAATCGAAACCTCCCCTGGCGCAACTTGAGGCCATTTGCTCTCATCAGTAATTTTGGAGAACAGACCAACACCAGCCTCACTACAACCTCCTTTTTATGTATTCTTCATGAGAAGAGTAGAGGGGAAGAAAGAAACACAGGCAGACTGACTCTGAATTGTACTGAAACAAATAATTTTAGTGAGCTTCTGATTATATGATGCCCTCAAATATAATGATAATATCATTTGTGAACTGCAATAGTTGCACAAATAGCACCCACAAACTGCTTGTTTGTCTGTCCTTGGGTTTTAAGACATTGCTTGCCTTTTTTTGATGTTGCTGATATGGTTCATTAATCCAGCAACTTTGAAGGTTTTCTCCAGGTCACTGACTGGAGGGTGCTGCTTGTGGCCACAGACAGCCTCGATTTATATATGGTCCAGGATGTGATGAATGGGTACTTCAGAGGAACTGTTTTAGGGGTTTACTACACATGTTTGGGGCTTTTCTTTCCCACCCATGCATTCTGTTCTGTACAGACACTAGGAAAACAAGAGGAGAGATGCTTTCTGTCCATTTTGTAGCCTGTGAGATCAGGGAGTGTGCGTAGCACATGGGAGTAGATGTGGGATGTGAGGGAGAAGTCTCCAGCTGGTGTAGAAGTGCCTGTAATGCCAAAGTGTTTCTTGACATATTCACCCTGAAGAACAGTGAGATCTAAGCAGCCAGTCATTTCATCCTCTCTTAGGTAGGCATGAAGGGTGACTGAGTTGTGTAAGACTGTTCTGGTACGAACAATAGCTTTCTTCTCACTAGGCTTGTAAGTTTTTCAGCAGCATAGTTAGGTGCTAGAGGCCTAGCATATTGAAGTGGAAATCTCTCAGTGAATTATACATGCCTGCTATGGATATGTTTTCTTCCATGTTTTTTTTTTTTTTTCTTCTGTCAAGTTTTCTTGACCACAGATTTCTAAAAATGACACTTCTTACAATTTTGCAGAATACTCTGGCAGTGAAGAAAACACAGATGTCTCGCAGGAGCTTTCTCCTGAAAAATCAGTTGTCACAAAATGCATTTCTTCAAATAAATCTGCCCACCCAAGCACTCTGCTACACTGCTCTGATTCTGGACAGCACAGAGGAAAATCAAAACCAAACGGTAAGATGAGTCTTCTCAATGGTTTACCAGTTCTGTTTTTTTATTACCAGTAAATGTGTGAGCTGTACCAATGTATGTAACAGCTGCTAATCACGATGGAAATTACACTATTTTTATACAGGATGTGTCTATTTCCTATCCCTTGCCTGAAGAAGTTGAACCCAGCTCATTTGCCAGAGCTTACAGTTGCTGTTTTTTGTTTTGACTTTAGCTTCGCAGAAGCTTTAAGATTGTTGCTCATATTTCAGGCACTCAAACTTACTTTGCACTTTTGTGCAGCACCTTATTAACTATAATAGCAATCTTCAGACTTCAGTAGTTAAACTGTTAATTTTTCCAAAGGTTTCTATGAAGTAGTAATAACTCAGTGTCAAAAATAGAGGCTATGCAAGTTTTACACAGTATTTGGTTGAGACACCACTGGATGTACTTGTGTAGTTGTGCAGGTATGACAGCAAGATACATTACAGTGACTTCCTGAGCTTCGTTTTGCCAGTGACTAGGTGTAGCATGAATGACACAGCCAGTAGGAAGACAAAGCAGTAACTGGACTGTATTGAGTATAGTAAAGAGATTTCCATGGACAGTCACCGGGGGTACAGATCAGTCAATCAGTTCATAGGCAATCAACATCGACCCCAACGATGACACCGCACGGCCGGCAACGGGCAGAACAGACGAGGAACTGAGGTTCCCCATTGAAGGAATGGGGAACAGCCAAGTCAACAGATTAAGCACATAAAGGTGGCCACGTGGTCATCTCTCACCCTCCTAGCCCATGTTTACAAAGGTCCAAGCTGACCAGGGCCCAGCTCCGGGAGAGTCAGGAGATCCTTCCCCAACCAGGCAGCTCTGTGAAATGCATCCCCCCCACAGACAGACACTCCTCCCTTCCTGCAAGTGGTCCCAGCTTTTATCCCCCAGCAGAGCCCTGACCTTTGTCAGCTCCCTGCGGGACCCCTGGGGCTCATTTCCCTTCTGGCTCTCCCTGCAGGGCCGGCCGCACCCTGGGGGGAAGCTCTAAGGCAAACTCACCCCTCTGGATGAAGGGCTGTGGGAACCACCCATATGGCAACCTTAACTTGGGGCTCGGGGTTCAAACCCCAGCATTTCCGTACTTCATCAACTAGAGACTAAATGAAAATGATTGTTTCTGAAACAAGATTAAATTCTGTGTTGACACTGAATGTTTCTGTAATGGAGACAGTACTTTGTGAGATCAAATGGTTCATTAGACAGAACCCTGTGACCTGTTTTTGAGAGCTCTACACATAAAGTATGAAGCCGCAATTCTATACAAATTGCAGAAACCAGTATGAATTCTATTTGAATTTATAAATCTGGTTTTGGTTATTATAATTCTCTAAAGAGACTTTCTGCCTTTGGTCTGTGGCACTGTGTGCTGAGCCTGCATTTTTAATGTCAAAAGTTGGAATATTTGAAGGAACTATTAATGAGTATATAAAACTTCATTATGTGGTAACCAATCAATTTGATGTTTGTTGAAGGTTACAACATAGCATAGTAACACTGTGATGTTCCTTAAATTACACACTGAACTCATGCTTTTAGGAATGTATGTCTGCATACTTGGGATGAAATCTTGAGTGTTACTTGACATTTCTGTAATCACTTTGGATTTTATCTAACTCCTTTTTATACAGAGGATGACACCCTGAGTGAGTCATCTATGGATAGCTTGCTTTGGAGTGATGATGACTGCAGTCAGGATGTCGATGTAACCACGAACCCTGATGAGGAAGTTGAAGAAAGTGACTTTGAGATTGTTCGGTGTGTTTGTGAAGTAAAAGAAGAAAATGACTTCATGATTCAGGTATGAAGTGAAGGGTGACTGCACATTTCAGTGGTAACAGTGTATGGTCTCAGTGGAAAGGCTGTTGTAGAAACATGCAAAGCTGTGTTCTGTACATGAAATAAACTGTTGTTGACCTCTGAAATCACAAGTATTTCTAAGGTAACCTGTGAGGGCGAGCAGCTGCTATGATAGGAAGGAAACTTTGCTTTTTGATAATTATTTTTTTTTTTTTTTTTAATCTAAGGAAATTGGGAGAAGAGGGACAATTCTATACAAGCCAATAACATTTGGCTTGTCCCTTGTGGATTTGCATTTTTCTGAAATTCAGAACACCTTCTAGATTTATAGAATAGGTATTTAGTCAGTGGCTTTTTGTCTGGCTTCTTTGCATCCCTGTGGTTCTGAGCATGTTCAGAACCTTGCCATCAGATGGTGGTGCCCTTGCACTTCTCTGCCCTAGCAGGAAGCTTGTCTTTAACATATCAACCTCTAGGTGGGGTGAACAAAAGAAATTAATTACTTGGAGTCTTTTGTTTTGAAGCAGAGCTACATTCACCCATTCTGACGCTTTTCTTTGTAGTTTGTAAATTCAAAGTTCCTAATCTACATAAGGCCATCTGTCCATTCTCCACGCATGTACTTTTTTAAACCAACTTTATAGAATATGGTTTCCAGCCAAAGCAGTGTCTTATTACCTTTCCCACTTAAAACTCTTGATAAAAGCCTCTTTGGAACTGTCTTGGCTGCTTGCTTTCACTTATTGAGCTGTTTGTAAATTGTCAGGAAACCATTCTGCACATAGCTGCTCTGAGTCATTCCAGTCCCCATTCATTTCAAATAGTGGTCAAACACATGAAATGAAAAACTTCTTCAGCATTTTTTTGCAGTAGTCCCTTTTGCAGCTGCTGATTATGTGAGCTGCCTGGTCCCCTTTGGTAATTCCCCCTAAGCCTTAGAAGAAGCATACACAGGGGCTTAAAGTGTGTGTGGCTCTCGAAACAGGATCATAAGCTTGTCACAGTTGCCCCTCTGAAGAAATGAGTTTGGCGGGTTTGTTTGTTTTTAGGAGGCTCCCTCTCTTCATGATAATGTTTTTGCTTGTTTTCTGGGACCTCAGTTCAAAGTGACAGCGGTATAGCTAGGCAGCTGTGCTCATGGCAGATTTTAAGGTAATGGCTGCATTCTTTTGAGGAAGTTATTTGTGAAAGGATATGGCGTGACACAACTCTGGAAATGTTTTTTCTGGCACATGAAGCTCATCCCCATCTACATATTTTGAACTCACTTTCACAGGCGTTCTGTTGCCAATTTGTGTGGCTTCAATCCCACTTTATGGGACTCCTTACTGGCATAGGTCCTGGCATGTTGCTGTGAACTGCTTTGCTTTTCTGCTGTTTGGAACTAAGAGGAAAGCCAGAAGATGATCTGTACTTAACCTCACAGCCACTGCTGGGTTTTTTTTTGGTGGACTTTATTGTTTGAATAGAGGCAGAAAACTGTTAAGGAGAAGGGTTACACTTTTTAAATTGTAGTGTGAAGATTTCTTAGCTTCTGCAGCAGGACAGTAGATTTGCTTTGAATATCAGCAACCTAATTAAAAAAAAATTAATAGGGCTAGTTATTGCAGCTAAGTTTGATTTTTGTCCTCAGTGTCAAGTTTAACAGCTAACTTCATTGGACTTCCATACTTTATGGAGATTTTCTCTGGAAGTCATGGCACTTCATCTGTTAGGGCTGAGTTCATCTTGATGTGTACCTTTGTAGTAGTGTTGGATCCTGGCAGTGAGGGCAGAAGATACCCTGTGGCTTAGTAGGAAGAGATGCATGGGGAGTGAAGGGGGCTGGCTGCACTCCGAGGAGATGGCTTGATGAAAAACACAGAGATGGGGTCTGGAGTGTAATTTTCTGGCAAAAGTAGACTAAACATGAGTCTCAACATTAGTCTATGATTGCAGAATGCAGAGGACTGTTAGCTAGCTTAGGACAGAGACTATGGATGGCTTTCATGTAAGGTTTCTTGGGCTGCTGCCAAGAAGGATTTTCTAGGTTAAATTAGATTGGGGTGTTTTTTTGAGCGTATTGGAAAGTGTTGGACGCTTCAGCTGTGTTACAAAAGACTTGTCTAGGAGAGCAGGTTATTCCCTCTAGGAAAGAGATGCAGATCAACAGTATGGTTGACTTATCTGCGTTTGTTCCAGGGATTGAAGCAATAGGAATCGGGGAGGAAGGAGCTGGTAACAAGACTTTGGGAGGGTAGGTTTTGTGGCTGGTTTGGTTAAGGCACCAAATGCTGTGCTCCTCACACCTGTCAGCATGTAGTTTAGAGCAGCCTGGTCTTCTGTTGTAGAGATGCCTGAGTTAGCTCTTTAAGTACAGAGCATTAATACAAAGCAAAGATGCTGTGATACACAACTATGGAATTATGACAAAGGGAACCTATTTTCAGCTTTTCAGAGATGTAATGCTGAGACTGACACTTCTCTTTGACTTTATACAGTGAGAATCTTCTGTAGTTGCCATAATTAGATCAGAAGGAAAGATTTTTCTCCTTATTTCCTACTCAAACCTTAATTTGACGCTTGGAAACTTGCATTTGGAAGTGTCTACCCTGACGACTGTGCTTAGACTTATCCTTTCTTCCTGAAGAGACTTAATTTTGCTCAGTGCATGGGTTTCTAGAAGAATATTGTTCTTTGCACTTGTCTCCACTGGAGTATATATTGTCTCTACAGATTACTCTGACGAGACTGACTGAAACATGCTGACACTTGGGGTGCTTGCTTGAGCAGATGCCCGTGTGCTCATGTGCCTTGGCTTGGACTCACAGCTGGGAGCCAGGGCAGGTTCTCCATCCGCGTGGCTGTGGTTCATTCCTCCCTGGGTAGGACTGTGGTGCCCTTTTACAAGAGGGAGAATGGCAAGTTATTTTGTCTTTGGAATGTGCTCATTTCCATGAGTGTGCCCAATACAGAAATATTGAGAAAAATGTTAATTTTAAATACAAGAAACACCTTTATTTTTCCTGAAAGACTGGGAACCGTTAAGTTTTAATTAAGCTCTTACACAGTTAAACCAAGAGTTTGTTCCATTTAGGTCTTTAGTAATAAACCCCCCCAAAAAAAATCAGCTCAGAGATTCTGTAAAAAAACTCTTCCTTTATCTTGAATGTGAGTTAAATTGCCTCAAGTAATTTGTCCTTAAATACCATTTGTTACACTAGGATACAGAAATAAAGTTTTGCGTTTAATGTAAGTACCTGCCTCAGTTAACAGAAGTTAAAACTGAAAAAAAAGTATAAAAAATAGTCCATCACTGATCAATGCTGTTTCATTCCAGTCTCTCTAACTTTGCAGGGAGGGTACTAGACTTAATTTATGGAGTCTGTGTAAAGTAATAGCTTAGCATTGCCATGTGTTACTTCCAAAGGCACAGCACTGCCTTTTTAGGGTCAGGCTTAAGCCCCCAAAAGTCCAGACAGAATGTCGTTGTTGCTGCCTTTTGGTTTTTATACCTAAGTGTTGGAGAATTTGTGTGTGATGTAGAGAAATCGTGGGGCTGAATTTGGTGGCCTTGGAGATGATGGCTGTAAATGGACTTGGGATATATCTGTCCTGGTAGATGAAAAGCTGCTTGAAATACAGTCCATTTGCCTTGGTTATTTCTGTTTGCACTTGAACTTCAATTTGAATATTACTGCACAACTCATGCATGTTTTCCAAATCTTGTGCTTGGCTTGCTTTGAATCTCTCTATGGCTGTCTGGGCAAGAGGTAGCTTCTGTGTGGCACCTGTCCAGAGCAAAAGCCTGTAGCCTGGCTGGCCAAGCTGTGATGTAGAACATGCAGACAAAGGAAGGACCTGTGCCATGGTGGGGTGGATATTTAAATATCACTTGAGTAAAACAGGAAAAGTTAGGAAGTTTCATTGGAGTTCCAGGCAGATTTGCTTGGAAAATCACTTGACTGTAGCTCTGTGCTATATAGCATAATTTAAGGGATGCAAGTTTAACTGGGTCCAGCAGCTCCCTTCTGGTTTTTAGCATGAAGTCTGTTGTTCTTAATCTGGTTTCTTTGCTTGAGGACACCTTCTTCTGTCCCCTACTAATTACCTTTGTGAAAGGAGGATGGTCTCTCAGCCTTTTTTGAAAATGTCTCCTTATAGCTTTAGGACTGTTGATTGATTTTGTAAGGCAAAACACATTTAGTCTCCTCTTTCAGCAGCCTGTTCTTCTCTAACCTTTTACGTTCTCTGTTCCCACTGCTTCTATTTTCTTCACACCTAGACCACTAATTTAATCCAGTGACATTCAAAAACTGGTGGTGGCCCCTTTCTGTCTCTTCTAGCTTGAGGAAAGGCAACAGATGAGAGTATTAATGAAAGTGGTGTAAGTGGTGTTTAACACAGGTGAGATATTTCTCAAGTTGTCATCTTGTAGGTCAGTGAAGAACAATGTCTAAGATTGCTCCTTGTGTTTGATTTAGCTCATTCTGCAAACCTTTGCCATGTGAACAAGATCTCTGCTTTTAAGCTTTTGGCTTGTGCTCTGAGAAACAGAGGTTATGATCTATTATCTCATTGACTGTGAAAATACTAATTCTGAACTGGCACCGCAGTTTAAAATCAGAATTGAGGTAATATTCCTTTGTGGGGTTTTGTCCCACATTTCAGTGGTCTTTAGGCTACAGCTGAAGTTTTGTCTGCTTGCTGCAGTATGCGTGGGGGGAAGTGAATGCCACAGAACATGTGGATCAAGTTTTTGCTGCTCTAAGACTGTATGACTTTAAGTAGAATAGTACTGCGATTGCATTTTCAAACAGCATAACTGCACTAAAGTAGGGCTAAAGTATATTCAGTCTTTGCCAGTATGACTGCTCACGCTTGGAAGGATGTCAGAAGATTTTTAAAGCTAGGACAACAGCACCTGCACTTTAGTTTTATGTTAGTAGAGCTACCTTTGAAATAGATAAAATGTTGGAGATAAAAATGTGAGTAAGGCATAATGGTGGTTATTCCTGTGACATAAATATTGCTTTCATTTAGAATGTGATTTACTGTTTGAGGGAGAAACCTTTTAATTCAGAAAACTGGATATATTTTTGCTAAAGAAAGCTTGACTGCATACTGTTTCCTGTCTTGGTGCATACATCTCATGAAGTAGTTTAATCTCCAAAGAGCACACTTTTGCACCTTTGGTGATATCTGTTCCACTTATTGGAGTCACTGTCATTCTCCAGAAATCCATGGGAAAGATGTCTGGGAAGGGTTCAGATTTTATTGTAGTCTGATTCTTTAATGTATTTGCTTGTAGCTGGAAGAGGGTCGTCATAGGTATTAATACAGCTTTTTATCTTAAAATATGTAGATGATGTGTTTCTTCTTATATAAGGTAATCTTACTGAGCTCCTGTAGGCTTCATTTCTGATCATGTTCACTTTTTGACTTCAAACAGTGTGAGGAGTGTCTGTGCTGGCAGCATGGAATCTGTATGGGTTTACTGGAAGATAATGTACCTGAGAAGTATACCTGCTATATTTGCCAAGATCCTCCAGGTACAGAAATTTAAGGTTACAGAGCCTTCTTATATATGTCATAACTTTATTCATTTGTGTATATATATGTATTACAAAGATAAATTTTTTTCCCCTCCTCTAGCTGTGTCTCTAATTATAGGTAATTGACTACAGTTCTAGATAGAGTAAACTTAATTTCTGTGAATGTGCATGAGTCAGTTTTGTGGAATGGCAGCTGAACAGGAATGGGAAGGAGCATGTTAACTGGGATGGCTGGCTGCCATGTATTTGCCAGGAATAAGGATTGCACTGCCTGGCTGTGGAGAACGAGTTCAGAAAGTCACATCTCACGGGATGGGACTGTGGCTTTCCTCCAGAAGACCAGGCTTACACATTCTTTAAAACAAGTCAACAAGAGACTCGGTGCTTCTCAACCCAAGGATCTTACCCATCTCACTGCATGGTCCCAGATAATTTATATTTGTATTTATCTTGGGTCACGCAGTCAGAGTTCATTCAACATTATGTTCTCTACCCCTATCTATGTACTTTAAAATGTCTTTGTCCACCTTAAGCAGCAGGGAGAATTACACTTCTGTGAGTCTTTTCTGACTTCCTACTCTTTAAATTATAAAGCCTCACTGAATTTGGAAATAGATGAGGTTTGGGCTTGAGTCCATGTTCATAAATTGTGAGAAAATGGGATATCTGCCTAATCACAAGACCTTTTTGGTTTATATGCATATTTGTATTGTCATCTCTGCTTTTTTTTTGCTGTTTAAAACTACCAACTCTTTCATAGCTTAACTCACTGATTTGTGTAGTTTGTGTACTCACATTGTTTGTGCTCACAGCAAGGAAGACACTTTACATTCAGTTATTAAACTACTTTACTCCTTAGACATTTATTTTAACATTTATTTAAGGTTTTTTACAGTATCTTGTGTACAGAATTTTAACCCACTATTTTCAAGGTATTTTGCTTGGTTCTTTGTCAATTTGAGGTATTTGTGCACTTAAGTTTAAATGCAAACTAAAGTTGGCCATCACACATGAACTACTTCAATTTAGTAAGAAACTTTCATCAAAATGCTTTTTGGTAAAAACTGACTATAACTAATAATTCCTTTGCTTAATTCGTTTAATTTCTATTAACTATTGCTCTGAAGATCCCGAGGCTGACTTTTTCTTTTCATTTGGGCTTAATTTTTACCTCTCTCTGGGAAATATATCCAACTTTTTGACTACAAAAGTGGCTTCTTAATTTCGGTGAATATGCTGTTGACTTGAAGTGAGCTAAACAGGCCTTACAGATCTGCAAAGCTGCTTTTAAAACTGGACAGAGCCATTCAACAGACTCATAAGAGCTTTCCCCGTTTTAGGGCTGGGACTTGTAAGAGCACCATTCATGTTTTTTGAAATAAAAGCAAGTGTAACATAGAGACAGTTGGTACGTATTTTAGGTGTCATTTTAGGTTTTTTGAGTCTGGTTGGATTTTTAAGAGCTTTGTTAATATTTACCCTTGTTTACACATTATTGAGATACTTACGATGTGGCCGATTAACTCGAAGCCATAGAAAGCATATACTGTTGGATGTATTGTGTGTTCTCTCTTGTCTTGTGTATCCTCTTAAGCTTACGTGTCCCTTGTGTCCATGGGTGTTCACACAGGGCACGATTTAAAAGAAAAAAAAAATTAAAAATAACTTGGTTCTGTTCTATAGCCACCATCTGAAAGCACATAAACCCCTGTTGTGCTCGTTCCTCTGTGTGGCTTCCAAAGAGTTGCTCTGCTCACTGTGCCAGAGTTAGTATAGCACAGGCAGTGGCACTACCCCCTCTGCGTGTGGTACCAGCCTTGCTCTTACCCTGCTGCCTAGTCACTCTTTCTTTTTTAGCCTCTACTTGACTGATGAAGCTTCTAGTTGGCATTAACCTGCTTATATTGGAGACGTTTTTGTGAATATTGTTCCCAGTCTGTGCTCCAGTGCTCTCTCTGATTTTTCAGTGGCACTGACTGGGCTGTATATAGGCCAGTGAGTGATGTGGTGTTTCTCGGGGTGCTGAGCTGCCTTCTGAGAACGTCTGTTGTAACAATACATCTTACAGGGAGCGTGTGGGCTTTTGTTGTTGTCTGTTTGTGTTTTTGCAGTTCAGCAAGCATCTCAAGTTCCACTCTTAGTTTGTCTTAAGCTACTTTTACTGATGCATTTATCACATTTAACATAATTTCAGTGGTCATTTATACTCCAACCTCTTAAGGTACAATTAGCACTGTTAATAGCCTGATTTAGGCAAGTTCTTCATCGGAATCTCATAATTTATTTCCTTTCACACTGACTTTTGAATGACTTTACTAATAGATGTGTGGTGCTTAAAACCAAGACCACTGGAGGAGGGAAGTTCACTGCCTTTTGCTGCATTTTTCTGTCTGCAGAAAGCTGTATTCAAACTGGCTTCACTTTGAACCGTGGTCACTAGTGTGATAACCTGCTAAAAATACACTTTTTTTTTTTTTTTCTTTTTTCTCTTCATCAGCTGCAGTTACTTGCTGTGGGTGTCCTCTGGTGGAATATGGGGTCTGAAAGCATTCACAGTTTGGCATTTTTACTGAGATTATCATTGTTTCCCACTTTACAGGCTCTTTGTGTCTTTGGGTTTTTATCTGCTGTTATAGGATCTTTATTGTTACTATTGATAAGAACAAATAAGCTGTTGCAAGACATTGAATTACTACCAGTAATGTTGACATACTTTAGTTAATGCCTCATTTTAACATACTTATTACTGTTGTTTTAGGTCAGAGGTCCAGCTTAAAGTACTGGTATGAGAAGGAGTGGTTAAGTAATGGTCACATGCATGGCTTAGCATTTTTGGAAGAAAATTATTCCCACCAGAATGCCAAGAAGATAGTAGCCACTCACCAACTTCTTGGTGATGTACAGAGGGTGATAGAAGTACTGCATGGACTGCAACTGAAGATGAGCATATTACAGTAAGCAGTATTTAAGTATCAGTTGGCATGTTCTCGATGTGAATTAGATTTCAAATAGTAGAAAAATAACGAGAAATTCAGACTTATTTTTGTGCATCTCTGTGGATCTGTAATAACATAGTTTGAATTGCTAACATGATCTTGGAAAAGGACTTGGCTGCTTAAACTATGTAAGTGTGCAGAGGAGTGTACATCAACTGTCTGTAGAAGGGCTGGGAAAGTATGAAGGGAGAAGGGAGAAAGATCATAACAGCTTCTCCTAAAGCACCTAAATAGATTTAAGTAACAAGAAGCAGATAGGTGTGTAACCTATGGCAGCATTCTTACAACACTTGCATTATCCATTTCAGTAAATGTAAGTCACAGTTTTACCAGCAGATTATAGGTCTTTTTGTTCAGCATGTGTTGCTCTGTTGTAGTGGGAGAGCAGTTGCACCTTCAGCAACCCGTAGCAATTAATTTCTGTGCAAAGATTAGAACAGATGTATGTGAAAAAACTAACTTATTCTGTAATCACTGTAAAGTTAAGCTTTCTGCACCTCTTCCTGTTTCAAGTCATCCTTAGGTTCTGATGACTATAAAAAATTTGTATAACTCAAATTTTAAATTGATTCAATTCCATATTTATAATTTATTAATAAATTGCACAGCAGCAGCAATTTGGAAAGCAAAGCTTAGTGTTTCCAGTGTTCTGTAGAACGTTTTCCCTTTAATTGGTGGTCGTGCGCTAGGGCTGCTGGCAGTATTTGAAATGTTTAAATGGTGGAAGAATGTTAAAATTGCTACTCTCTGGACTTGAGCATAAGATTTTGCTTTTTCATTATAGTATCTTTCAGTCAGATCTGTAAGTAATCTCTTTCCTCTCTGGAGAGTATTGTAAGACCACTCCTTAGGTCTTTTCTTAAATAGTAAGACTTCAGATTGTGACTTGCCAGTTACAGATTGAACTTCCATAGTACTCTGGTATGGAGCACTGGGCAAGTATGTGAAGCCTGTTACAGACTTCATTGCTTTTCTCTCTCATCCTGAAGTTGTTCTTATGACCTGGCTTAATTAAAGATGAGGTGTGGTCCTGTTAGGGCCATCTTGTTAAAAGCTCTAGCCCCTGTTTTCTCTATTGTTAGGTAAATAAGAAAAGTTTTTTAAAATTACTCAGAATAATGATTATACTGGTGCAGATCTAGCATCTAGGGGAGAGGAGATGATTTCACACCTGCCTGAAATTATTAGGAGAGTGTTGCTCAGCATTGCCAGGAGGTGGCAGAGGATCAGAGGTGATGTTTGTGGCTTTGGTGCAGTAGGAGGGAGAGCCAGCCTTCAAAGGCAATAGTTAAAAGGTTGCTCAAGTGTGAAGCATTCAAATTTGCATCCTCAAATAGCATAACTTTTCACTTTTATGTCTTCTGTATAGTTATGCCTCGGTCTTTACTGACCAAAATAGTGCCTTTAAGTGTAGTGTATCAGTGGAGCTGGAGTAGAAAGCTTTGGTAAAGGAAGGCATGGCTCTCACTTTTTTAAGCATGCCTGCAGGATTGCTCACAAGGAGACCATAGTCATGCAGGCCCTAGAGCAGAGGTGATTGTAGGAAGCAGTCTGAGCAAGTCCTTGGCAGCTGTACTAACTGTAGTTTCCCCTGAGAGAGACTGAAGAAACTAGCTACTGTAGAACAGACCAGGAAGCAGTTACTTTGGAAGTAAACCAGTCATGTTCTGTTAAGTGGTGTGGCTAACAGCAGGAAGAGTGGGTCAGTCTAGTGGAGCCAGTCCATCTGCCTTTGTCTGCAGGGAAGCGCAGCGCGGGGTTCGGGGGTAGTCCCCCTTCCCGTGCAGCCAAGGGCAGGTGATTTAGAGTCAGGGTTTGCTTCCACTGCCATTCCTGCAGCCTGTAGCAGATGTGCTCCCTAGCCTTCGAAGGAAAGCAGCACAATCCTGCTTTGCTCTCCTTTTTACTGCTGTTTTAATGCCTGACAGGCACGTAGGAGAACATCATCAGTTACAACACTCACTCTAAATGTTTTATTTGTTGTATCCATGTGAGAATCTGACACTTATAGTAGTTTCTGCTGCTGGAATAAATAACATATCAGTCAATTTGAAAACAATTAAATGAGAATTTTTGTTAGGAGCAGGTGGAGGGACTATGGCACGTTGGTATACCAGGCAGAAGAGTTTACACAGCACCCTGCGATTTAAAGGAAAGCTAAGTTTTAAAGGAAGTAATAAAGAAGTTCTGCACCACTATCTATCTCCCCAAGTCTCCAGCTGTTGTTGTAATTAGAGGGTTATAAAAGAAGGATGGATTGAATTTTGGAGTTTATTTTGGACAACTTCAGGCTAAAGTCTTTTTGGTTTACTGGCATTTAAAACTGTTAAAATCTTAGTTTAGCTTCAGTGTACTTGACTCACCTGACTAAAAATATCTCAGTGAAAATGAGTTTAACAAATTGCAAATATTGAAGCAGAATGTTCTTTAAAGGGCAGCATTGCTGAAAAGTTGTATGTGCCTATTTGATGTTTATTCCTTAGTTCTTTTCTTAATGCCAACACTTGGTTTATATACCATGTTGTAGAAATTAGTGAGCCTAACAGAACCTTGTAGGAAGATACACAATTGAGGTCAGTGTAGTTTATATTATTTCAGATCATTCAGGTATTTTTTACTGATTATGATGACTAGAACCTAGAGTAGTTCAAATATTCTTGATTCCTTTATGTGATAGGACAGTTTGCTCAGTCACTTTGAAAGTTGGGTGGTTTACTGTGGGTTTTTTTTACATTTGAACAGAAATAAGGAACATCCTGACTTGAAGCTGTGGTGCCATCCGTGGAAGCACATTACGGTGGATGAAAAAATTCATACAAAACACATCATTCACGTTGAGGAAAACTGTTGCACAGAGGAGACATCAAGTTACAGAACTTGGAATGGGACAGTTGAGAAACCTTCAACCATTCCTTCCGTGGAAGAATCTTACATTACAAGTGAACACTGTTACCAGAAGCCTCGGGCTTACTACCCTGCAATAGAGCAGAGATTGGTGGTGGAAACAAGGGGATCAGCCATGGATGATGGAGTAGATAGAATACGGGAAAATGGGGATGATGCACTGTCAGAGAGATTTGGCTGGAATCTGGACCGAGAAATATGCAAGATGGAAAGTGAATCCAAACACAATTACTCTAAGGTATTTGTATTAAAATAACCCTCCCTGCATAGAGGATGTGTTTTGCCTGGCAAAGTGCAAAACAGTCTTATGGATAGTATTGTGTTTGCTTGTGTTTATTTTTTTCCTATACTGTTAAATTTTAAGTTGCCAAGACAAATTAAAATGATAGATGTAATCAGCTCCTCCATTTAAAATAACAATAATAAATACCTAGACTGAAGAGGACTTATGGACCTTAAATCATCTGCATGGTCTGTGGAATGTGCATTATGATCTACAGGCAGTTCACTGTTTCTTGCTTTTGTGTGTATTAAATGTAAAAATAAGCACTAGCAATGGCATAGAGAGAGAATAGGGCAAGCACATGTGATACTACCAAATGCACTCATATTCCAGCTTTTAGTTATTTTCATCTGGTTCCCATGTTTCTTTTCATAGTTACATTAAATTAATACCTGGTTCTTCAAGCAGCATTTCATGGTAGAACAAAAAAGTAGCATCCTGAACTGATTTTTAGGAATCATTACCATCGAGTAGTCTTGTATCTTCTTCCTCCTGAAGCACTCTAGTTTTATCTTTTTGACTCTTGGTTCTGATTTTCAGCTTTGTCAGGTCTACCAGAGACCTTTCTTTATACACCCCAGTGCAAAAAATTCTGCTTCAATTAGTGCCAAGTCATATGAAATAAAGTCTTACAAGTATTAGCCTCTGGGGAATTCTGATAGTCCTTTTTTAAATTTCAAATTGTTTAGCTTTTAATGCATATGTAAGCTGTTACTTTTATTCTTGTCAGCTTCTCTATCAAATCAATTGAGGTTGCTTTATGTCTCCTGGAAAGGCAGATATTTCAATTCTTCAGCCTCCTAAAGAGCATTTTTCTATATCCTGTTGTATTTCAGCAGAACGATGGAAAAAAAAAAAAAGGGGGGCGGGAATAGAATCAACAGTGCTGACAGTGCAGTGAAGTTTTATAAGTGGTAGTGGTGTTTTTTTCCTAGGTGCTTTGATTAAAGTTTTAGTAGAATTGAGACTAGACTCCTTTAGGAGGAATTCCTTCTCATTGCAAAATCATTTGCTCTTTAGATGATCACTGTTGTGTTGGAAGTGGCTTCAGCATTCCCTGGGGTGCACAGATTAAGTGCATGATCTTCTAGCTGGAAGTTGTCAGGGAGCTGGCTGCATGTATATATCCTATCTTTTGAAAATAATACACACATGAATAGGTCATAGCAAAATACCTACAAAAGTGTCTGTATTTAGATGGTCTTGCCCAAACTACCTTAATATTTGTGTGATCTCTGTGTTTGTCCCTCCTCTACTAGCCTAAGATGAGTTGAGAGCAGTTAGCTGAGGTAGCTGTAAGGACCAAGCAGTCTGGCTCACCAGTTCTGTAACCTGTATTAACATCTGTATTTCTGCTAGGTAAGAGAGTCTGCCTCTAAGAAAGTCTCTCCAGAGGAAGCTATTGAAATGAAATTGCTGGAAAAAGACAAAGAAGGAGTTGTGAACTCGCAGCTGCAGTGGCAGCTTAATCTTTTAGCTCACGTGGAATCTCTGCAAGATGAAGTCATACACAGAATGGATTTCATTGAGAAGGAGCTAGATGGTAAGTAACATTTTTCTATTCAAAAGATAATGGACTGTATTAACTGAACTACAAGTTCAAAACAAAATTTTACTTCTGCAGACCTACAAAGAGGTGAGTGTTGCTTTGTCAGTTTTACTAAGAGAAAATGGACATGCTGCTGAGGTTGGGGGCAGATTTTAAAACAGCAGAATTTTACAGAAAACATTCTAGCTAGATCAACCCTAAGTGCTTGCATCAGATGATGTAGTGGAATATTTCCTGTCTTTTTTGCTTTTGTATATTTGTATTTTTCCATACCTCTTCTGTATATCTGAACTTGCCAGTTCTTCAGGAGCTTGCTGGCTGTGTTAGCCTGTTCTCCGTGGCCTCTTTGGGGCACATGGCTCTTATCTTTTTCTGTCTCTTCCAAATTCTATACTTAAATGTCTCTTGAATTTTCTAGTAATAGAAAACGTCTAAACCCTTTATATGTTACAGTAAACAATCCACAATAGTTCTTACAGTGGTTACAACAGCAGCTTTTCTTGCAAGGGTATTGAGTCTAACCTTGGCCAGAGGAGGAGTCCTCCCTTTGTAGGACCTGAAAAGTCAAAGAACTAAAGGAGTGTCTTGGGTAATAGACTACAACCCTGATGGATCTTTGTTTCATAAATGAAGAAATTCTGGTTCACAAAAGTCAGGCTTTTTGTATCTGCTGCTGAGCCAGAGGGCTGCTCAGAACATTGCTCCTCTGATCAGGAATTTTCTTACTTCAAGGCTGAATCTGTCAGTAGTTGGGTAATGCCTACCAGTT
This sequence comes from Merops nubicus, assembly GCF_000691845.1. Lineage (NCBI taxonomy): Eukaryota > Metazoa > Chordata > Aves > Coraciiformes > Meropidae > Merops > Merops nubicus. Next base: position 65,037 of record NW_008587895.1, read on the forward strand.
CTTCATCAGATACTGCCCTTAGGTTGAAGTAGTCTGTTGGTCTAGTTAGTGGCCACTGCTGCTCCTCTTGGCAGGTGTATTCTGTCTTCAGGGCTTCAGTCTCCTTCCATGATACTGTGCTGTCCCCTGAACTCCTGGTACTTCAATCTGACCACTTTTCCCATGGTCATGGTACATTAATAGTACTTCTGGTTCCTGTTTCCCACTGAGAAGCTTTAGAGCAGGACTTAATTTTCTGTTGTGCAGTAGGCTGCTATTTGTGCTTTTGGTTTTCATTCCCATTTTGTGTTAGCCAAACGATGTCTTGGTGAATTGTATTCTGTATTGAGGACAAACTTCTCTCATTAGCACAGTCAGATCCTTTTGGGATCTTCAGTTACATCTAATGCTGATCTTAAAAAGTGTTCTAACGGTCTAAACTTCCTGTACAGCAGTGTCCTTACTCTGGAATTGAAACAGATCAGAGGAAGTTTAGCACCAGATTTCACAATATCCAGTGTTGAGTGTTTCTACCTTGCTTTCTCCTAGGAACGTCTGCTTTATTTCCTTTTCCACCCCAAAAATAAATTATTTATCCTGTATCAAAAGCTATCTGCAAAGATTGGTGTGAGGAGCCTGGCTTCCTGATTTCTCAAAAAACATGTGATAAAGGTATTGTCAGATGCACTCTCAAGATTCACAGAAGATTTAAAGAATTCCCGTTTTGTGGCACGAGGTGACCTGTTTGCTGAGAACTGGAGTAGTGACCATTTTGTTTCTCTTTGCAGTTTTGGAGAGTTGGCTGGATTACACAGGAGAGCTGGAACCACCAGAACCACTCGCTCGACTCCCACAGCTCAAACATTGTATAAAGCAACTGATCACAGACCTAGGCAAAGTGCAGCAGATTGCACTGTGCTGCTCAACGTGAGACTGGATGCTGGAGGCTGTTACTGAGTGCGAAGCTGGAGCATTGGATGTGAACAGCTCTGTATATTTAAATAAAATTAGCATGCTGGTTGCATGTGATGCAGACTGACTTCAGGGATTTGTGAAGAAGTGCTGTTCAAAGAACAGTGAAAAGGTTATTTTATCCCATCCTAATTTTGGGTTTATTAGATAATTATAATTATATGAAAGGAGTCATACTGTTGTCTTCAGAGGCTGGGTGTTGATTAAATTATACTTACATTTTCACTCGTTGCAAGTTGCTCATTGGAACGGTAGACTTTTCCATAATCGAATTGACTAAAAATTGTGCCACTGAAGAACAGAGTTCTAAGAGCCAAAAACGTCTAGTTGACAGAGGTTGTAAATAACTTGCATAGTTTAAGTGACTCGTGTTATGTTTTATTCCTTCTGGTTTATGCATAATAGCTCACCGTATTTAATCATTAGGAAATGTTATAACAGTTTCCAGACTTAGTAAGTATGAATGTCCAGCTCTTAACTATGAAGTGTTACGTGGAGGTTTGCAAGTAACAGTGGCCTAAACCCCTCTTCTATTACGTTAAATAATGTAGCAGAAGGTCACAGGTGGATTGCACTTATTTTCAGAATAAATGATTGTTTTCTCTATTTATCCTGTCACTGTCACATGGCTGGGTACTGGGGAGGCCTGTGAACACTGTGCTGGTGAGCTGTGCCTCGAAGCAGTGCCCGTGGGACAGCCTGGCCGGCCGCCCTGAGGGGCTGGGGCTGTGCTGGGAGCGCCAGGCCGCAGCGGGCTCCGCGCGGGCCTCACGTCCTATGCTACCCCTTTAACGATTGCCATTCCGGTTATATTTTGAAATGTAGAGTTTTTTCAGTACTCTGAGCGCATTTATTGTAAAGACTTACTCTATGAATGTGAGGTTTTGGGAATCGGTTTATTTTATATTTGTGTAAATAAAGCCTCAACATCTATGCATGAGGTACTGTCCTCGCAGGCAGTGAGTGGGTTATTCTCTTAAACGGCGTAAGCTCACAGAGTCCCTTTTTATACCTTCATTTTTAATTTTCTGGTTTGTATTTTGTGAGAGCAAGGTGAGAATGCTGCTGAGGTTTGGGTCACATCGCACAGTCAATACCTTTTGAAACATTGGTGTATTATAACTATTTGAGATGTTAAAAGACAGCTGCAGGTCATAGCTCCATCAATAATGGCTGCGACTTCAGCTTTCCTTCCCAAATGCTGCTGAGTGAAGTTCACTGTGGGAAAGGGTAAGCTGCGCAGTAAGAGGGGGTCCTTAGAAAGCTGAATGTGTTACCTGGAATTTAGTGTAGGTGACGGTACCACCAAAGGCTAAAGTGGAAGCACAGCTGTAATTTCAAGGCCTGTAACTGTACAAATTATTAATTTTGGATATGAATCTGTAATGTTTGTATACTGCGAAAATAATATAAACATAAAATATCCAATATTAATGTAGGAGTTAATGGTATCTACACAATGAATATTTTATTTCCTTCAGAAAACAAAATAATCAGGCTTCTCTAGGTAGTATTGAAGGCTTTTGTGCCAAGACTTATTTCAGGGAATAATTTGTCTCACAGTTTTACAGCATTAGTTGGTATACAGTGAATACAAAACATGTGCAGCAGAAAAATGAACTTATTTTTCTGTAACACAATTGGAATAAAGCTTACATAGTATTTAAGAATCACTTCATGCTCTGAAGATGAGACCAATGCTTATACCTTGTCTCATTCCTGTTAATGACAGCTGGATTCCTGTACACTGTGCAGCTCTAGAACAGGCAGCAGTAGCCAGGCAGCCAGAACAGCACCAGGAGGAGCACCCCCGGCTGCTGTGAAGGCTTTGGGGTCTTTGCAGGTGAGACCAAGGAGAAAGGTGTTCCCTGGCTGAAGGTGGCAGAGCAGGCGCCCTGCCCAGGCTCTCCAGGAGGCACAGTTAGCAGCTCAGCTGCCTGACGGCTCGAAGGCCTGGGAGTGGCTAAGTCCCTGAGCAGACCTGTCACTCCAGGGTGGAACTTCTCCTCCCTAAGCAATTGCTCTTCATATCTCCACTGTACATTCTTCCTTCACTTGTTTGTTTTTGCTCAGGGCTGTACTTCTGATTTGGAAGAAAAGGTGATTCTAGTGGGTGGATTAAATGGCAAATACTGGAGACTTGTTTTCTTTTAGCAGAACTAGGGAAGCCCCTGCAGATAAAGAATGAAAATATTTATTTAAAATAGAGTAGCATGTCTCATGTTCAGGAAAGATTCTTTATTGTGCTCTGCCTGGATTCATTTTTGTCCCTGTTTTTGCAAGTTTCCACGTCATTGGTCTGGACCAACTGTTTGGTCTGGTTGGTCACTTTTAAAATTTCTTTCAATCACTGGTGAGTGAACAGAATGTGGAGCCTCGATGGAATGAGCAAGCATTGCACTGTGGATACATAAATATTTGTCTTTGTTGATGCACTATTAGAATGAGGGTGCTGTATATAGAATTTTGCTTTGGAGCAATATTTGCAAAACTTGAAAACTTCTGTATCTTGGTGTTTGGAACAAATAAATAGGTTTTTGTTGGTTAAGTCTTAGTAAATTCTTTGTTTCAATTAATGATTTTTTTAAGACAATTTTCAACTTTTTTTTCTTCACATAGCATTGGAATGCAGGTACTGTAGTTTAATGGGAATATAGATCTTTACCTGAAGTATGGAAAGGATTGTTTTCCAAGTCAGTCTCATACAAACATTCTAAATAGGTAAGCGGTTAGGTGTTCTTTTTGTTGGATATTATTTTAGTGAGGAGCTCCTATTAATATTTGGGAATAATACATACGTGTTGTATATTGGGACATGTTATATGTAATCTGACCCTGATTTTTGTTTGTCACCCATTGTGACCATCCTGCAAGGGCGGCTGTTGAGCACATGGCAGTGCCAGTGGGAGAGAAAAACTGAACGAGTTGCAAATTGAAAGCATTTTAAATAATCATAATATTACTGTTATCAGATTACTCCACCTGATTTTGTTTGTTAATTATTACTTTTTTATATTTTTCTAATGTAATTTACTTAATCCCATAGTTTTCTCCCTTGAACGTTCAGGCAGGGGCTGATTTGGCCATGGTGACATTTTCGGTGACATTCGGCCATGTCACCGCGGGCCCGAGGGGAACTGCTGCTCTCGGTGCCTCATCCCCTCCCTCCCCGCTGACTTCGGGCTCCGCAGCGCTGGCGCTCCGTGGTCCCGGTGCGCCCCCCGGGCCCCTGCAGGAGAGAGGGACCCGCCCAGCG
>NW_008587896.1:0-6180 GCF_000691845.1 Merops nubicus
CGGGGAGCCCGCGTGTGTTTAAAAACCTCCAGAAGTTACCGTGGTGGTGACTTAGGCTGCACCTGCTGCTGCGAGCCTATACAGGGCAACTGAGCTTGTACTGGAAGCTGAAAGCGTCTGGGGAACGTGTCTTATGAGGAGCGGTTGAGGGAACTGGGGTTGTTTAACCTGAAGAAGAGGAGGCTGAGGGGAGATCTTATTGCTCTACAACTACCTGAAAGGAGGTTGTTGTAGTGAGGTGGGTGTTGGTCTCTTTCCCCGAGTAACTAGCGGCAGGACAAGAAGAAATGGCCTTGTTGTGCCAGGAGATTTTTAGATTGGCTATTAGGAAGAATTTATTTCTGACAGAGTGGTGAGGCATTGGAACAAGCTGCCTAGGGAAGTGGTGGAGTCACCATCCCTGAAGGTGTTCAAAAAAACCGTGGACTTGGTACTTCAGGACATGGTTTAGTGGTCATAGTAGTGTTGATGATTGGACTTGATAGTCTTAGACGTATTTTCCAACCTTCACAATTTTATGGTTCTAAAGAGGCACAGAGTTGTCCTCACTTTGCTTCTTGACCATTTAGATGTTGCATTGCCTTAAAATCGTACTTTTGGAAAAAAAACCAAAAAAAAACAAAAAAAAAACAACATACCTTATATACCCTAGGTGGGCAGTTGTGAGGCAGCAGTGTTCCTGCCCCACACCAGGGTGGTGACAGAAAGGTTGGCACCACGCAGCCTCATCGGACAGGCTCGTGTAGGAGTTTGTAGCAGACTGCACAGCTTCCTGAACCAGCCGAGAAACAGGGTGCAAAATGGGTCCTTTTGCATTGTTTGTATGTACCTAAGGGTGTTTGTTGTTTGCTTTCAGACCTGAGCAAACAACCTGGCAACAAAGGGGCTCTTCTGGTCACAGGTGCCTGTTTTGGATTCAGGGAGTTGTGTCACTGAACTGTGTCGCTGAACTACATATTTATTGCAGTTGCAGGCTGTGGTTAGGTAAAAGAATAAATGAGGATGTTGTGCTTTTATGAATAAAGATAGGAATGGAAATACAGTAGGTTAAACAGAGAGCTCAGAGGTGGAGATGTTGTCTCCAAGGGACTGATTATTAATGTCTACAAAGTATTTCATAGTGCTGTGTGCTTGGTTGAAGTAAATGGATAAACATGATACTGAAGTGATAGCCAAAAGCTTGTCTGTTGTGACTGTGGCAGCGCTGTGGTAATGCTGACATTTATTCCAAAAGCTCCCAAATACAAGCAAGGGAACAGAGAAACAGGAAAGGAGGAAGGGCATATTAATGGAAAGAAACAAAAAACTTCCCTTTTTTTAGAGAAAATGGGCACTGACTTTAGAAGTAATATAAGTTCTTTTTTTGATCTGTAGAGGTGACCTTAAATTCAAGGAGTCTGTCAGGGGCTCCCACATTTCAAGATCAGATTTACTTATCAAGATTTACTTGTGTAACATTTTATCATTTTGAGTGAATTGTCATTATGGTGATACAGACTTAATTTGGCATTTAATAAGGATGCCTGTTTCCAATATAAAAAAAAAAATATTAAATATATGGTACATAGTGGTGTGGGTTTAGATCTGTTTAAATTGATTAACTTAATTCACAGTTGCAATCAGTGTAAGTGTATCTATAGAGGCACTAAAATTTCACCTGTCATAAAACATGAATTTCATGTTACTTCTGCAGTGTGTGCAGCAACAAATTTTTGTTTGTTTTGTGATTGTTACAGAAGTTTAAGATACTTTGTGGATTTGGGCATAATTCCTGCAGTAAAAATGCTACGTGTTCTATCTATTAGGACTTGATATTAAGTCTTCAGCAGAAGTAACACGCAGAATCTGATTGTTGTGAGTTGCCAAAGCCAATTTGTGTATTCACCTAACTTTAGTTAAGTTCTATTATATAAATCAAACATAAAGGCAGTGATATTTGCTAATACATAAAATAGTAAATATATGTGAGTGGTGGAAACAGGAATTGGGGCTATTGCCTGGCCTAAATTGCCTTGATTTTCAGTGCTTGCCTAATATAACTATACTTTCTTTGAACTTCATTGTGCGGTTGTTAAGATGCAGCCTTGATCAGTGGGTGAATGAGCCCTCCCCTGAATATTCCCATTTCCTCCAAGAGGCAAGGTAGTATCTACAGTGTGTGAGGAAGTTTCAGCGTGCTTAACTCCTTTTCCTACCTATAAAACAGGGAGAGTCTTGCATCATTGATAGGTCAGAAGAATAAATCTTTTCCCAATTCTGAAGCACTCAGGTGTTACCTTCATGGAGACCATATTACTGTCAAGAAGATTTGTGCTCGCATTGGTCTGCTTCTACATGCAAAACTTTTGTAGTTCTAAAATGTGTTAGGTACACTTGTTTGTGACTGTTTGGAAAAAAGAAAAATATTCCTTAGTTTGATTTCAGCATTCAGTGAATGCAGTGTGATTGGTCTGTCAGCATTCTGCATCTTCCTAATGTTGAATCACTAAGGCCTTAATCTTAGAAAAGGTTTTCCTCTTCTTCATGACCATGTCCAGATTTTCATTCTTTTGCACATGTAAGAATTCTTCTAGAATGAGGTGCATCCTCTGTGTTTTGCCTGTAAGCGTGACCTATGAATTTCACAAACCCATGGAGTCAGAGTATGTTAGAACCAATACTTATTTTTACTAGCTGTAAAGTTTTTAAATTCTCAAAGTATTAATCTGATTGGCCCTTTAAAGATGAACATAAATAGTTCTCAGAGCTTTGTTAGTCAAAGGAAAAGGTTTACTTGCTAACATAATTGATTATGAACTTTAAAAGCAGTTGATTACTGAGGTGTATTAAAGTTCACATCATACTGAGTGATGCTTGATGGAGATATGACCGTATCTGGTATTTAAGGGAGAGATATTAAGGAATAGGAAAGGAGACTTAGAAGCAGAGAAGTTGATTGGAGATACTCACTAAAATCAACAGTAACACATAACTGTATGAAAAACTGCTTTGAACTTTTCATGTAATTGAAATGCAGCCTATTAAATTGAGGTGTTTATAGATTTCTTTAATTAGAGCATTTTATACGGAGTCAAATGACATAAATATGGTTTATTGTGACCTTTGCTGTAAATCATGACCTTTTCTAGCATGACCTTTGCTGTAACAAGACAGGACAGAAAACTGCTGCAGGTTGTCTGCTGTATTTCTGAAATCAATCATTACTTTTTCTTTTTTTTTAAATATACAGAATGTCAGTGGCTGCTTACTGTATATTTTGCTACAGAAAAATAGGAACTTCTGGTCCAGCCACAAAAACACACCTACCATGGAGTGATATCAGTAAGTACAGTTCTATGTGTATTGGTCTAAAATGTTAATAAAAAGGAAAAATCTGTTGGTATGACACCATGCATAATTAAGTGATGCAAAATATCTAAATCCCTGAATACTTTGTGGTTAAGATATTTTGTCTGAAGTGGGTGTCTGCTTCTGACCTTACTTTACATGGTAATATGTAATGACAGTAGCAGATTATCTGGGATTACAACAGAGATGAGGGTCTCACCCAGATGTAATCTCATTAAACTATTTTAAAAGTTTTTTTTTATCTGATTTTTTTTTAACCTCTAGAGCCATGAAATAATTACATCCATAGTTTGAATAAAGTTTGTTTCCATTTTTTCTTCCTCTTTATTTACCAACATTAGTTCTGCAGCCTTCCCTGCTTAGTCTCTGCTTTCTTTGGTGCCTTCTGTATAGACTGACAGTTCTTACAATTTGTTTCTTTTTGAACATTAAAATATAAGATATTTCTATTTGTGCTCCACAAGGAGCATTACATTTTATTGCCTTTTCAGCCTTTTCTGCTAGTTTTTTCATGAAGCTGCTTCATGCCTGCATGCTAAAATTGTAGTCTCACAAAGACGGAACCTGATGGTGGTGGTTGTGGGGCAAATCTCCCAATTCATGTTGAGGAAAGAAATTATGGTAGATCAGATGTATTCCATTGGGTGCTGCTACTGGTAATAATAGAGTTTTTCTGTGTCGAGATCCTTACATCCAGATAATGACCCCATCTTTATCCAGAAAAAAGAGCTCAAACCTGACAGCAAACCTTAGATTTTGAATCTAAGGGAAATTTTTGCAGGTGGCGTGTGTTTATTCAGCTATTTCCTTTATGAATGGAATTATTTTAAAAATGCTTTTTTGGGGGGAGTTTCTGTGCAATTTTCAAAGGGCATTTATGTACTCATATACATGAGGAAATATCTATGCCATGTAAGAGAAAGTTAAGTCCGTAAAATAATCGGGAGTTCTAAATGAATGCTAGTGATTCAGGCTGAGAAAGTTCACTGTTGATTCAGGCAGCTGAGTAATGAATGTGATTGATAGGTAGCAATACTCAAAATAAATAGCACTGTCAGGATACATATTTTATCAACTTGCTTAGGAGAGCAGGAAATTCTAATGAAGTAATGTTTTCTCTGTTTGTAAATTTAGATAATGATTTCTTGACAGCCACAGACCAAGAGGAAAAAATTTAAAAGCTTAACTCTTAATGGCTGAAATTCTTACTGTCTGCTAATCAAATGCTAACTAGGTTTATAATGAGGTGATGCACACAACATTTTTTGATGTGACTTTTTCTTTTTTTCAAGGAAAAATTGCAAAGGTAACTGGATCGCTTATACTAGGGTAAGTTGTAACTGGCAAGCATATATGTAATTTGTCTATAAGTTAAAACTTTAATTCATATACCTTACAAAAAACGTTACAATGGTCTGGGACATTTAGACATGACAAAATATAGTTTTGCAGCATATTTCTTGATAAGTTATTACTTATTTTAAGTATTTTAGAGTCTTTTCTCTACTTTGCTGAATTAAAATAATCTGCAGACTACTTGGTAAAATTGCATTTGCTAAAATTATATATTTGGTAAAATCTGGATGGCTAATACCAAAATGATTGTTGGTGTAGTTTTGTCATCATAATTTTAAAAAATTAATATTCATATGCAGTTTCTTTTATTTAGAGGTGTTGTATTCATTACATATGAAGTGCTGTCCTTGAAGAAGTTGCTGCAAATCGATACCCAGGCTATACGTCAAGAAAAGCTTAAATCCTATGTATATGTACGTACAACTCCTCTAAATCCATGTGAATATCAAGGTAAGATGTGTAATTGTTTGTGTTCTAAAAATAGAACTTTGAGATAATAGAATGTTACTGGAAGTCACCCTTATATAAGGAAAGATATATTTCCTGAGATCTGGTACAAAAATATTCTTTACAGTGTCTCCAAATTTATTTTAAGAACATGGCCTTTTTTTTTTTAAGATAGTTCTGTACATATAGTTCTTTCTAGATAAGATAATTTTATATATATATGTCCATGTGCACACATGTATTTTCTGTGTGTATATATATCATAGAATCATAAAATACTGGGTTGGAATGGGAGGATGGACCTCAAGGACCATCTCTGGTCCAATGTTTCTTGGCAAAAGCGCAATCTAGACAACATGGCCCAGCACCCTGCCCACCCCGGTTTTAAAAGTGCCTAATGCTAGGGAATCCACCACTGGCAGTGGCTTATTGTTCCCATTGTGAAAAATTTTCTTCATGTGTGCAATCAGAATATCCCCAGGAGTAGCTTGTACTACCCCATGTCTTTTTCATGTGACTCCGTGTAGAAGGGGAATCTCTGTCTTTGTAGTCACCCTTTCCAGGCACTAACTGGAACGTAAAGTCTCCCCTAAGCCTTCTTTTCTCAGGGCTGAACAAACCCAGTTGTCTCAGCCCTTCCTCATATGACAGCTTCCCAGTCCTTTGATCATCTCTGTGTCCCTTCTCTGGACCCTCTCCAGCCTGTCCACATCTTATTTTGCACAGCAGGGACCAAAACAGAACCCGGTGTTCTGGGTGTGTCCTGGCAAGTGCTGAGCAGAGTGGGGTAATGGCTTCATCTCTGCTGGTGATGCCCTCGTTGATGCAACCCAGCACCCTGTTGGCTTGCTTTGCCACAGGCAGCACATGGTTCACTCATATTGAGCTTGTTGCCCACCAGGACCCCAAGGTGCCTTTCCACAGAGCTGCTCCCCAGTTAAGTGGATGTCAGCCTGTGCTGCACCCCTGGATTATGTCTTCCCATGTGCAAGACCTTCCATTTGTCTTTATATGTATACATATATATAT
>NW_008587897.1:0-813 GCF_000691845.1 Merops nubicus
CGGAGCTGGTCCCACGAGGAAGAGAGCAAACCTCAGAAGGTCCATGCTCAATATAATATTTATTATCAATAAAATCTATCGTGAGGTACCAAAATCTTGAGGGAACCATTGCGAGACTTCTCAGTCTAGGCAGGGAAGAATGAGGGGCTGTATGGGTATTGTAGTCCATAGCAAAGAACAACCCCCCCATTGCTGAGAAAGCCAGAAAATAAATGAGAATCATCCCGATCATCACATCTCACCCTGTGACTTTTGAGGCAACAGTGACATAACATTGTAATATACTTATCATTAAATGTATATACATACTCACTAAACTCTCATTTGAATTCCTTATTTACAAACAGAAATGAAAGTCATATATATAACACTATATACATATTCACAGTCCAGTGTGAACTATTAATATAACACATTTATTGTTGTTTGGATATATAATGGACAACAACTCAAAGGCAAGTATAGAGGAACATGGCTGGAACATGGAGTACCCTTAAGCTATTGGGCCCTATACCTAAGGCAACTCCTCTGGCGCCCAAATCCTGAGTGATCAGTCCTGGATTTGGAGGTCAGAACATCCCTTGACATCTCGAGTTGTAGATCCATTATTCCTCCCTGATATTATTTATTCAATATAAATTATCCAATTTGTACTGATTATGTGGTGTTTACCATTCAAATCGGAAGCAAACCAGGTATTTGTATTCATTGGTGTTTGTAAAGTAAGTTTAACCTTACCAATATTCGGCAAGTTTACCAAGACGGTTTGTCCAGGGTGAAGAGTCGTCTTAGGTTTATATGGCTTCTTGAGTT
>NW_008587898.1:0-1233 GCF_000691845.1 Merops nubicus
AGAGAGACACCCCCCCCGAGGGCCAAAGAGAGACCCCCTCCCCAGGGGCCACGGAGAGACCCCCCCGAGGGCCACAGAGCTGGGCAACGCGGCTCCTGAGGGACCTGGGAGGGCTCGGTGTGGAGAAGAGACCTTCCTGCTCGCCACCTGCAAGGGGGTTGGTCTCTTCTCCCCAAAAATCCAGGCCCAGGACAAGAGGAAAGAGGTTTAGGCTGTGCCTGAGGAGGGTTCAGTTGGATGTTGGGAAGAGTTTCTGGTGAGGATTGGCCCAGGCTGCCCAGGGAGGTGCTGGAGTCCCCAGCCCCAGGGAGGGGTCTCTCTCCTCCCCAAAAAACACAGGCACAGGACAAGAGGAAGAAGGTTTAGGCTGTGCCCGAGGAGGTTTCAGTTGGATATCAGGAAGAATTTGTCTCCTGGCAGAGTGCTGAGGCGTTGGCCCAGGCTGCCCAGGGAGGTGCTGGAGTCCCCAGCCCTGGAGGGGCTCAAAACACACGTGGACGTGGCACGTGGGGACGTGGTTCAGTGCTCATGGAGTGTTGGGGTGACAGTCAGACTCGATGACCTTGGAGCTCCTTTCCTACCCTAGTGAGTCAGTGATTGAACCCCTGCCCCACTGCTGCACGATCAAACCCCCTGCCAAGATCTAACCCCCTCCTCGAGGTGTGTCTGACCTGCAGAGGGACACACAGGGGGGGAAAACCCAGGATCAAACATTTCACCTGTTTGGGATCTCAAACGCAGCCCGGGTTCCAGGGAGCTGACCCAAATTCAGGTGTCAGGTCATCATTCTGGTTCAGTCAGTGCTACTACACAAACCAACTTTGGAGACAGGCAGAGGGACAGTTTGGGACTTCCCTTTTTTAACCAGGCTGGGCAAGAAGATGAAATCCTGCAGAGGAGCAGGAAACCCAACTTACAAACACAGCCTCGAGTGGAAACTCCTTGTGGAAACTCCTTCCAGAACATCTCGAGGTTGTAAGGGTCTTTTTTTGTGGTTTTGTTTTTTTAAAATACAATCTATTAGGCCCCTTTGGAGGAAGGGGATTCCCTTAGTCCCCAGATCTCCCTCAGCTTCAGGGGCTGGGGGGTTCTGTGTTTAACTTTGGGCTTGTTTTAGAGTTTCTGCCAGTTCTGAGCGTTGTCCCAGGCAGAGGAAGCACCCGAGCAGACCTGGAGCCCTCAGAGCTCTGCTGCTTTCAAAATTTGATTCCAATGTGAAACAAATAATAGAAT
>NW_008587899.1:0-15878 GCF_000691845.1 Merops nubicus
TCAGGGGCTGTCTCTTGTCTGCTATAAGAGGCTGTGAAACTTGGCAATAAATGGATTTGCCTGCCGACCCCCTGGAGTGCTTCTCTTCTCTCCAGAGCTCCTTCCTGACACATCTCTACTGTTTTCTGAATGCAAAAATAAGTCAAATTATTTAGTACATTACAAATCTTTACTATACAGAGAAGTTGTTAGTGTTTTCAGAAAATACATGTTTATATAATTTTGTGAATACTATAAAAACAAGTAGAGAAAATAACACAAAATATTTAGAGGGTCTATGTAAATCTAACCTTCTAGAAATGCTCATTTTACTGTATGGATTAACTTGCAATAAATTTGCAAATGTACTTTGTACGTAATACTTGACATCAGTTAGTTTTCCCATAGGGACTTTCATTAACTACATGCTTTAGCAACTGTGTATCTAAGACACCTGAAGTAAAGACTTGCTGTCTTTGGTGTAGTTTTATACATTCTTGAGCTGTCCAGGGTGGCTTTTTTTTCCCTGCTCAAGCACTCCTAATTTTCACTACCAGTACCAACTGCACCAGCTTCTGCCCTGATGAGCTGGTAGAAAGCAATGTGAACACTGGTGAAACCAACAGGATTACTCTGGTCTTATAGTGGCAAGACATTGGCCCTTTCGTGCCCTTTTGTATGTAAATAGGTATGACTGCCCACTGTGCTCCCATTGTCCGGCATCCCTTCAGCCACACCTTATCTCTGCAGTATTATGGAGCAGGAGGTTTGACGTGGAGAGAGCAAAGAGCTTTGTGCACAGGCTTGTCCCATGGAAGAGCCCAATGCAGTTCCCAGCTTTGCTCACATCTTCTTATAAGAACAAGATTAAATCTGTCTGAAGATAAAGGATCCTTATCTTTGAGTTTCCTTCTCTGCTTCCCACACTCTGTCTAGGCCCATCACAGCCTGAATCTATCACATTGTGAAGGTAATGGAGGTTATGGAATGTAATGTACCCACAATTTCTCCTAAAATTGCAGAACAGTAGGAAGAATTGCAAGTCTAAAACCTTGCCTATATATCCTTTGTTGCTGAAGGATGATAGGAAGAAGACATTTGAATTTTTTGAAAATACTACTCCTTTCTTTGGCTGTCCATAAATTATGTCACTTCTGCTCCCTGACATGTCTTGCATATAGTGGAATTACTTTCAACTACCTTAAATAAGTTTTTCTAAATCTGATTATTACAGAACAAAGACCATCAGCAAAAAGCAGCTAAGGGTCAACTTTTAACCCACAATCCAAGTCTTAGATTAGGGAGATTCTTTACTCTTGTTACAGTCAGTCATCACTCTCACTTAGTATAAAAGACAATTTGTAGATGCATTCATTTTGATTACTTAAATTTAAAATGTGGAACCTGCCATGGTTCTTACAGTGCAGATAACATTAAAGTATAAAAATTGCCCTGTGATCCTTGAATCTTTTTCTCTTGAATAATTTTCTCTCAGTGAGTGTTTCTTCTAAAAGGTTCGCAATGCTTGCAAAAAATGTTGCAGAAAGAGCTAATTGTATGCCAAGAAAGCTCCATAATCACGTATTCCAGCCAATAAAATAATTGATTCAACTTGGCGAGAGTTTCATACTCTAAATTTGCACCCAAAGTGAGTGATTAAGTGCTGTGCTTTCCCCTAGGCACAGTGACTTCCAGCTATAGCTAGCAAAATGGGCTGTGATAGCTAGTTAGTACTATTTCCCTCACTGCTCAGAAGAGCTATATATCATGCTGCTGATGACAACAATGCCAGGAGAAATGGGAGTCAAGGGCACTGGAGAAGTGATCCTGGCTGTGCCACTGAGAGCTGCTCATCCCTGAGGTGGGATTTGCAGAGTGCATAAGGGCTTTAGAGGCTTCAGTTGCACTGGGAAGTCTGCACCGGTGTCTGTGTTGGTTGCTGCTTTCTCCTGGAGAAGGAGAGAGGAGGTCAACGAAGCTGTGAAGATGCTCAGCCCATCTCCCCCATGGCAGGCAACCCTATCGTTCTGAGTATCTACTGCATTTGGGGCTGGAAGTATGAGCAACCCTTGGACAACTGCACTTAGCCCAAGAGGAAGGAGAATGTTGGGGGTTTCTAGAAACAGGCTTTTGTACAATACATCTAGGAGCAGGCTCCTCCCTTGTAACCCAAATCAAGCCTTCAAGATCAGGACTAGGATTGGCTCCACACCTTACCCGCTCTATCTGGAGATGGAGAGGACCAGTCAAGAGTGCTGGAGCTACCGCATTGACTTGCTGCAGCCCAGGCAGAACTCTAGCAGTGCTGCCAGTGGGTATGCCGGTGGCTTCTTCTCCAAAACACCACAGCGCTACTGCGAGTGACTGTGCAAAAGCAAACTAAAATGGTACATCTTGCAGGGAAGAGTTTGACTGAAGCACTGAACAGCTCTGCAGAGCACTGAGCTAATTTAAATCTGTTTTTCTAATATTTTCAAAATACCTCTGTGCATAGCTGCAAGGGATTTACAAGAGCCAGTACTATGATACAAAAACATTTGAAAAAGGTTTGCTATGCTGGTGGAAATGGAGTTTCTTAATCTCCCATTAACAAAATTAAAGCCAAGAGCATGTTCCTCTCTGGTCAAGGAACAAACAATCAATAGCTACGACAGTTGTTAGCTTTCATTGACTCCACTTGTGCTACTTCAAAGACCAATGAAACTCCTTTCCCTTTAGCTGCATCAGTTCTGGTGCTGCAAAGTGAGTTTAATTAGCACTAGTACATTATTTTTTCTCAGTAATGAAGCTAGAGATACAGAAAGAGAAAAGATGAGAAAAGTGAGAAACAACGTAGCCCTACTGTGTGTTGCAATTAGGGAGAGAAGACTCACAGCCTCTCCACCAAAGGCACTGGAGTTACAGACACTTGTGTTAGCCATCCACTGGGTCACCAGCAATTAATCCTGTTTGTAAAGCAGTTTTGGAGTGTATCTTGTTTATTCTTCATCTTCCTCCTAATAATAGCAGGCCAGAAACTGGTAAAGACTTAGCACAGATTTCCTTGTCAATCTGACAAAAAAGCGATACGTGAGAGGCCAGATGTAAGAACTTGCATTGCTGGTGACATAGCATGGCTAATACAGGCAAGGAGTAATTCCAATTCCGTGGGCTCAGAGTGCCCATTTCTGGAAATCCTCCTTCCTTCCCTCGCCCTCCCTAGCAGTCAAGAATTAAAATGTAAGCTTAGTTCAGAGGAGGTATCTATGCCACAGCTGCCCCATGGTCAGTCAAACCTCTGTCTTCTTTCTCAATTGCTGCTGGAGAAGGGGCGAATTAAATCTTCCTCTCCAATCCAACAAGCTAAACACTACGTATCAGGACTTAGAAGCAGGTGTGGATTTTCTCATAGCAAGGTAAAATATCTTACAGTTATGGCTGCAGCAATTCAATCTGGGCTAGAAGGTAATGAAAGAGCTTCATGCATTTAATCAGATATTGATTGATTGCTATAATATACTATGTCAACAATTCCTGCAAGGGAAAAAGGGATGGCTAAAATAAATCACATTCCAGGAGACTCGGTTAGAGCAAGTAAAAGCTATGTCAATATATTGGATGTTCTGGTGTTGTGCTAGAATTATCCATCATTACTTTCTGGAACTGCAAAATATTTTGTTTGTCAAGTCCAGTACTATGTGTTTGCGAGAGGCTGCAACATTTCAGTTTTGTTGTCATAGTGTACTTTTTCCTACTTAAAAAGCCCTTAAGATGGCCTTGTTTTCCATGCTCATTACAGAGCAAAAGAGCTGGAACACAAAACTTTTTCTTTTAGGAGTAAAATTGCACAGTGAATTTTGGTTATATTCAAGCAATCTGAGATCAGTTATTGGCTCTGCCATAACTTCTTGGGATAAATTCATTTCCATCTAAACCTTCTGTTGTCTATTGATCAAGTGTATGCAACTACAGTCACCCTCCTGTTTCACCTTGTGCCTACCTACATCACGAACTTTTTGCATGAAGCTGTACAGGTGAACACATCTAACCCTGTGCAGTTTCAAACGCTATTGCTCTTAAGAATTACTGCAACATAGATGGCTACAAGTAATAATATCCTGAGGATTCGGAATGCAAATTTAATGCGTAACATCAATCTATATGTGTAGTTGTACAAATTAGTTTCAGAAAAAGTTATGCTTTTCAGATACTTTGTGAAGTTATTGAAAATAAAGTTGGTGAAAGCATTGTAAGAGGTTTCTAATCACTCATTTTTGAGTTTACTGAAGAGTAATGTAGCTATTTATCAAAATATAATTCTTCTAAAAAATGCTTTTTTAAGGGGCAAAGTTTTATAGATAACTCTTTCAGTTCTATGAACTTAAAATTATTTTCTGAAATTTCTCAACTGAGATATCAATTCTGAAACTTCAGTTTTACTTTGTAACACTTGGATGTGTTTATCTTGCTTTTAAGTCAATACAGCTCTAGACTGGTAAATAGAACTAGGTGAGAATCTCAGAGGATGAGATTAGCAACTGAATTAGCTTTAACTTCATACAAAAACCTTCTTAAAAAACACAGACTCTTGGGTTTGAGCATTCACAACTTTCTATAAACTGGACTAAGGTGGTATCCTGAAAACTTTAATTTTTGTATTACTTGCAAATTTATTTTGGTTTCATTGAGAAGAGCTAATAGATGTCAATAGCCAGTTCTGCTGATTTGTTCTGTGTAAAAATGTAAGGAATGTGAAAAAGGGATGTGTGGATCTTGCATCTAATGATTTACCTGATAAAGTGGGCCCTAGGAAGCAGAGAAACAGTGAATGTCAGCAGCTGGTCTTGTCACGACTACCTCTGTCTGAAACTGAACCCTATGTTTTTCTTTGGTGGTACCACTGGGGATGGATGTGATTGAAGTGCCATTGGAGCTGCCTTATGCTGGGAAATGACCACACCAGAAATGGGAACAGTGTCCATTTTCAAGAAGTGAAGATGTCAGAAGTCACTGTCCCAAGCTGAAGAGATATAGCAAATATCACCAGCTTCAAAAATCTATCAGCATTGTCTTGCCTGACTGATTTTCACATATTAGATATCATTGGCCAGCTTTGCTAGGTAGAACAGGTAATTGCAAAAAGACAGTATAGGGAATTTCTCTGTGCAAACCTATGTGAACAAGAAAATGTCATTGAGAGCAATAAATTGGAAGCTATCACTATTACAGAACTTAATATCAGAAGTCATGAAAGAGTTTTCCTGATGCAGGATGAGATTAATTATTTCCTTTCAACATTCTTCTGACCGTACCAGTTGTCTTTCAAATGCAAATGGAATGTAGATCTGGCATACTCAGAATATTCAGTAAACTGTAAAGAGAATTAATGTGCTACTTAAATGCTCAATATGACAAATGTCCTTTAAGCAATGCATCCAACAACATTCATTTAAATGGTTTTGAGAGTTTCCCCAGGATGTGAGGTGCTCTCTTTTGTTTCCAGGGGAGTCTTCAATGAGGAAGGACCTCCTTGGCTTCCCCTTATTCTGACAACATCCTACTTGTAGCTACTGCAAGTTTTACAGGCTGAATCCTACTGTAGGTTGTGGGGGAGACAGACATGCAAAACTGGTACCAAAGCACTTATATTCATTCATCTTCTGGGTCTAAATATCACCCTAAAGCCAGTGGCACAAAGCTTGATGGCTTTGGGGTGGGACTGGTGCTCTGTCAAAAGCAACAAGCCCTGGGTTAGTGCAAGACAGAGACACATCCTTATGGAGTGGCAGGCAGTGTGAACTGCACAGCGCTGATGGGCGGTAGGACAGCTACCAGAGGTCTGACTGCAGCAGCGATGCTACAGGATATTTTTGCTTTAAATGGTTTTGAGAAATAATAAATCTCCCCATTATTTTAGGAGATTTTGAATTTTCTTTTCCTTTTTTTTTTTTTTCCTGGCCAAATCCCTGTGAACGCAAAAGTGTCTGGCTAGACAACCCTATTAGCATAAATGCAAGAGAGAATCAGGTTTGCACTATATCCTGAGCAATCTTATTTTCAGTGATTCTGCAAATCAAGAGAAACATGAGGCCGTGATAAAGAATTACCAGTTCAACTGAAAAAAATATAATTATAAAAATCCACTTTTGCAACAAACCCAAAAATTTACAGTTTTTGAGAGGGACTGAATTACATGCGTTATTAATTTGCATCTATATGAGAGACTGAAGAAAGAAATTTCCGTCAGTAGATGAGGCCCTCAAATATCAATATTTGTTTGACTGCCAAAGGAGAGCAAATAACAGCAGCTAAAGGGGATGCATTTCTTCAGTTACAGAACTTTTCATTAGCTAATCCCCAGGAGGATTCCTCTGGATGTGGAGAAATGCTATCTGTGATCACATGAGAGCAGAGAATAAGACAGAATAAAGTATTTATGAACACAATAAAATATCAACTACTGGATAACAAAAAGTACCTTTGTTCCCTTTCAGATCCAGAGGGTTGTTTCCAAATCAAACAGGGAATAATGTATGATGGTGCTAAAACTTTTCCATTGAACCATAATTGATTCATCTCTGCAATATATTATTACCAAAACCAAACACCATTTTTGTCATCTACTGTCTGTGACTGTCATATTAATTTTTCTTTCTGTTAAGCTGTACGTGATTCATGCAAACTCTCTGTTATCTCCTAGAGAGGAAAATGATGCTTCCTGTGAAAGTACATATAAATGGTACAAGCTCTGTGGTCTTTGCACTGTGTGCCATGGGCCAAGTATTTCAGAGCGAAAGGAACATGATGCTGAACATGTTGAACCTGTCAATGAACATGATACTAAAATGTTAGGAGGATGCAATTATTGATAATTCTCTCATCCCTAACCACTATTATTTGGCAGAAGTGAGGCTTGAGGACGAATCTGAAAAAGGAAAACACAGAGTCTTTGCAAATACTACAGTGGAATCCTTGAGTCATGTGGAAGAGGTGATATGAGGCAACGAGCTGGCCAGAGAAACAAACAAAAATGTCACTGCTCAGAGAGAAGGAGAATGAATGCAGATGGGAGAGAATATTGCAGAACACTTTAGAGATTAACATGGACAGCTCAATTTTCATCAAATCAATTTGTGTGTCAAGAAACTACATGACTCAGAGCATCCCTTTCTTTAAATTTCTCACATTTCTCTGGTTTTGGCTATAACACAATTTTGGACATTAGTGATTCAGTGCTTGTTCAATTTGCATCTTTTCTCTGATACAGGTCTTTTTGTTCATGCACATTTAAATGAAATCAGTGATTTGCAACTAGTCTGTTGCTCTAGAATAAGAGAATGTGTTTTTTCCACCCTCACCTACCAGGTTCCTCTTCTGACTCATTTTCAAGGAATATTTGTAATATTCTTTGGGAGCAGTCCTACTTTATGGATTTGTTTAACATAAAGCTCATCTGCTCAGCTGATTCATGTTTCCAAGAGTCATCTTGCACTTTGACAAAGAAGTTGTGTGCTTGTACTTTTCTGTTTGTGATGTTAAATAATTATTATAATGTCTCAAAGGATAAACAAGTATTATACTGCAAATTTCAAACTGGGAACTTTTAGTATTATAGACAAGCAAATACATTTCTGAAAAAACAAGAGATGAATGTTACCAATTTTCCAAATGCAAAGTAATCTTTAACAGAAGTAGAAACTAATTGTAATGAGTGTTAGTAATTCAGAGCGTGATAATAGCTACTCACAGCCATCACACATGTGAAATATTGGATACCTGGATCACTTTCCTTGTCAAGAAACAGAGCAAGCCACTTCAAACACAAATTGTTCCTCAGATCATATAGTGGTGCAAAGCTACGGCAGGTAAGGCTTGGACACGTATCATCTAACTCTGCTGGCCACATTTTCATCCTGGTAGGGTATCAAGTAGTCTAAACAGGTCCAAATCCTGTGCTATGAAATTGGACAAAAGATGTAATTTTAAAATGCAAGTATTTCATTCCATACTGCTGGGAATTTTTTGCTGTTCTTGCTGTTTCTTATTCTAATTGCTTGGTTTCACCAAAAATGAGAGAGGGAGGCGATAGTGATTGTTTGTTGCAGTCTAAGCACACTCTCCATTCTCAGAAATGTCCATTAGACAATGTGGGAAAGGAACAATAAGGAAAAACCCCTGCTGTATTCAAGGCACCAAGCACTTCAGTGGGTGCTATGATTTCTTGGCTTCATCAAGTGATGGGAGGATTATTAAGCATGAAGACAGGGAACAAAGTTTCTGTTGCTCCCTTACTTGAGATGTATGTGCTGAGAATAGTGTTCCACAGGCACTTACTGACTTCTGATCACATTTTCAAAGCTTTTAGTTTCTTATTTTAACAAAATATGGAGCAGTTCTATCAGTTATTGTATGTACAGGACTTCTCTTTTCCTGATGAAAATAATGGCTATGATATGCATTTTCAGGACAAGGACTTTATAAATTAGAAAAAAATGACTGGCATAAATTAGGAATCCCCTACTCAATGTAACACATATTGTTTTTTCCAGTTATTCTCTTTTAACTAACTGTATACCAGTATTCTGTTCTACTGTTATAGCATTTAACAAAAACAAGTTCCCTGCATCTTCTGTATGAAATTCAGATTGTTCTTCTAGAGAACATACGAAGAAAAAGACAAGAACGGTTAGAATTGTTGCCTGCTGTATTATTGAGAAGAGCAAGCTTCAGGATAACTTTTGTTGTATCACTGAACGTGCATGGGTGTGTTAAGACACAAATCCGGGTATTTGCCTGCGGGACACTGAGCTAGGAGATGGTAGCTTCTTAAAGCATAGTAATTCAACTGCTTCCACTCATCGAGACGTAATCTTCATGACGCAAGCCACTGAAGGGCATCTACAGGGTATTTCTGAACATGAAACAAACAAACAAACAAAAACCAAAAAAACCCACAACCAACCAACAAAAAAAAACCAAACAAACAACAACAACAAAAAAAAAAAACAAAACAAAAAAAACCAAAAACATCCAAACAAGATATAAATGGAACATTGCTTCTCCACAGACAGGTATGACCAGTTTATGTAAAGGGGAATATGTTGAGGAACAGCATGTTTAAAAGGATGCAAGAGGTGAATTTAACTTGATTTAAAGCCACGTAAAATGATTCATCTTTCTTTGAAGATTTTACTGACATATTACATTATAACATTTTATTTCATTGTATGTCTCTTCTCTTAGGAGCCAGTGGTTTCAGAACATTATAGTAAAAGCAACACTGACTAAGACTACATTAGGTCTACTAATTCTAAACCATTGTTTTTATTTGGTTTATATGTTTCTGGAGTGATGAGACAGTGGGATGAAACCTGTCATGTTTAATTGCTGGATTTTATTTTTTAAATTATCAGCTAAAAACTTTTCTGCTTTCTGAAATGACTAAATAGCTTTTTTCCTACCCATGAGTTCTGCTGAGTTTTAATAATTTACACTGCAAAACCAAACAATAACTCCCAACCCCCCTCAGAGTTTAAAGCTGGGATTCGGCTTGTAAGTGCGTTATATGGAAGAGATGGAGAAGATAGCAGCTGGGCAAAAAGACAGCATGGCTGAGAGATTCTCCCAACACACAGCCCAACAGCAAGCACCAGTGAATAGAGCTGAAATCCCACCTAGGAGCTATAGCTTTTCTGTGGCAGGAAGGGAGGCTACCTGCACTCATACATATGTATCCCACTATTTGCAAAGCGTGTATAACACTCTGCTTTCTCATTCACCTTCTCATCTCACAGTGCTCTCCTTTTGCCATTGTGTCTAGTAGCATCCAGAGGAATCATAGAATCATAGAATCATAGCGGTTGGAAGGGACCTCGAAAGATCATCTAGTCCAACCTCCCTGCCAGAGCAGGGTCACCTAGAGTACATCACACAGGAAGGCATCCAGGCGGGTTTTGAATGTCTCCAGTGAAGGAGACTCCACAACCTCTCTGGGCAGCCTGTTCCAGTGCTCCATCACCCTCACAGGAAAAAAATTTTTCCTGATATTCACCTTGAACCTCCTATGCTCCAATTTGCACTCATTACCCCTTGTCCTATCACAGGTCATCACTGAAAAAAGCTTAATTCCATCTTCCTGACATTCACCCTTTACATATTTGTAAACATTGATGAAGTCACCCCTCAGTCTCCTTTTCTCCAGGCTAAAGAGACCCAGCTCCCTCAGCCTTTCCTCATAAGGGAGATGCTCCACTCCCCTAATCATCTTTGTAGCCCTACGCTGGACTCTCTCCAGCAGTTCCCTGTCCTTTTTGAACTGGGGGGCCCAGAACTGGACACAATATTCCAGATGTGGCCTCACCAATGCAGAATAGAGGGGGAGGAGAACCTCCCTTGACTGACTAACCACACCCTTTCTAATGCACCCCAGGATGCCATTGGCCTTCTTGGCCACTAGGGCACATTGCTGGCTCATGGTCATCCTGCTGTCTACCAAGACCCCCAGGTCCCTTTCCCCTACAGTGCTCTCCAGCAAGTCAGCCCCCAACCTGTACTGGTGCCCATCGCTTTCATTTCCATATTAGTTTCTAATTTTATTTTGTTTATTTCTGATTCTATCACATAGGAAAACGTGCAAATACATAAAATGACACCCACAAACATGTCAGCCAGGAAGTTATATTTTCTTGGCTTTTGTGTAGCCTGCTAAGAGTTAGCCCTGGCACAGCCTGCCAGAAAGAGAGAGGCACGCTGTGAGCATCCTTTGACAGCATGAAGGAAGCCTCTGTCCAAGAGGACAAGCAGTACTGTAGCAGAGATCAACTCACGTTCTCCCTGAAATATGTGCCAAAACCCATGGAGGTCCCAAGGGAAAGTTCACACTTCACTCCAAATAACAGGCAGGATGGGAAATGGTGAGAGATGGACTTTCATGGAGGGCCAGATCTCAGTTTGGGGAACTGTGTGAACCACTGCAGGAATGAGCCTAATCTGGGAAAGTTCTGGCTGAAAGGCAGGCAGAACCCACCCTGAAGCCAGAACAGAGTGTGAAATACCTAAAAGGCTCTCTGCTTCCATAAATAATAATTGATCCATTAAACTTGACAGTTTTAGTGGAAATTAGGAGTCATTTTACTTGCACTTTGAAATTTGTATCGTCCTCTTTGCCCTTAGTGCTTTTTTCCCTGAGGCTCATCTGTATTCCTGGCCAGACCTTTGATATTACACATCTCTCTCCAGAGAGCACAGAGCAGTGGATGTTCCCTGGTCCAAGTCCCCATATTTGCATATGTATGTGTCATCATAACAATCTCATTTATCTGAATTTTTTTTGGTGCCATCCCTTTCTCAAAAACAATTCAGATGTCTAGACCTTGGCCAGCCCATTTCTGCACCTGCACAATAGTGTTAGCTAACATCAATACCAATTTCCAGCCCTCATTAATTATACTGAATGATGTGGGAATGCTACATCTCCAATAGCATCACATTCTATATTTTCCTAAGAGATTCTTTTATTATAGGAAAGCTGTTTCCCTACTTTGCCAGCAACAGCTGCAAACCATCCATTTACAATGATTGCTTTATCTTCTGTCCTGTCTTACTTGTGACCACAATCCTGATCCCTGGCGAGGTGATCCTCAAAGCATGGTAAGACTGTCCCTGGATGTGGGCAAACATGACAACAGCTTTCATTTAGTAGGACATCTATCTGTTTTTTATGCACCAACCAACCTTTCCCCCACTGGACACACACATTTGGCTACACCTAACAGAAGATAATTTTCACATTTCATAGTGGTGTCTATAATTACCTTTAGAAGCTGAACTTCTTTGTTATTCCAGGAGCTCACCTTACATTTTGCCTGCTCACATTTACAATCCAACATCAGTACTGAGGATTTCAACAGCAATGAGTCATATTCCTTACCAAATCATATTAAATTATTATATCATGACTCAGAGATGAAACGGAGTCACTTGCATTTTAGTGCAGTACTGATCTTTCAGACAGCAATTGAGTTGAAAAAGGTCTGTTATTAACTTTCCTTCAACTTAAGTTAAATCATTAGCATATATAAAAATTTCTGGCCATTAGGATTAGGCATTTCTTTAGATGTTAGTTATAAACTAACATGGTGTAAACATGCTCTGTTGAGGCAATACATGTTATTATCCTATAACCAAGTTTTAGGACAACTGTGTTTGCAGTGGGATAGAACAAAAATCTGCCGCACTACGCGACGTTGCTTTACCATGCTGCATTTTTGGCATTGCACTTGCAGTGACACACATCTTCCGTATTACTAGAGTACTCACAAAAATGGCCTCAACAAATGCAGCCTTTTCAAATCCAGCTTTCATATGCTATATATGATTCATCTCCTGATCAATATATGCCTTTCCTGGAGAGCTTAGAGCTTTGAGAGGAGTTCAAAAAGGAGTTCAGAAATAGGCATCAGGCTGATCTGCTTGCATAGCTTACAAAGATGACATAGCAAAGACACAGGTCTGAAAATTCTCATTTCTTAAGCATTCATTTCTGGTTTCTGTGCTTTGCAAAATGAACGTATTACCTTATGTCAAAGACTGTGTATGAAGTTCAATCACAAAGCTGTTTAACTTAACCATGACTTTGCCTTTTATTGCTGATTCAGGGTCCCCTCTGCTTGGGGCAGCAGTCAAGTCTCTTTTTCAAGAGAAAAAAACTACCTGTGAGTTTCAAGACAAAAATCACACATTAAGGCATCCTAAATATCATTAATACTTCAGAAGGTAAGTGTCCTGGTTTGGAGTAAAATAGAGCTGGTTCATGCTCAATGATTTTACTTTTTAGCTAAAACTCTTCTAATTAACTGAATTATCTGAAGTTAGCAGTGTTTTTGTAAACTGTCTGGTTTTAGGAGTGGTAAGTTTAGAATTACTGCCAGGGATTGGTGTGCAGACCAAGGCCACTGCTAAGCTTGGATCCCACACGGAGGGGGGCAGAGAGTACCCTGCACCTGCGGGGAGGAGAGGGCAGGGTAAGTGACCCCAAGATTCACCAGTGGGGTGTTCCATCCCACAGCTGTCATAGCCAATAAGAGCTGAAGGATGGGAAGGCACAAGCCCTTCCATCACCCCTTCCGTTCTCCCTCTTCCGTCTTCTGCTGCTGGGCTGCTGGCTGCTTCTGCTGCAGTGGTGAGCACCCATGGAGGACTTCATCCATCCTGCCTTTGATCCCAAACAGTGTGTTTCTGAACTGACTTCCAGACTCCAGCTCCTGGACCCAGTCACCATCTGTGGCTGAGTCCAGCCTGGGACCCTCTCCCTGGGGGCGACGATGATGTGTTGCCATCGGGGGGAGTTGGGTTCTGTACTAACCTAGTATATATTTGTACATAGTCTATTTTATTATCGTTATTATTATTAGTGGTAGTATTAAAGCTGTTTTCCTTTTCTAATCAACAAGTCTCTCTCCCTTATCCCCTTTCTCTTTCCCATTCAGGGGTGAGGGGAGGAGGCTAACAGAGAATGCGTTAAGGGTCTGGCCAAACCACAGCAGTAGGAAAAGGCAGACTGAAAATGTGACCTCAGATCTGCACCTCTCCCAGTACATGTTCTGTGTCATTAACTGTGTGGTCACACACACTTTTCTTAATACAGCACAGTAATTTAATTGAGCTCCCCAAATTACCAGGTGTGTGGGGATGTGGTACCAATTACTGCTTAATGCATGCTCCATCTCTCCTGGAAGCATGTATGTAATTTTGGAAATCTGGTCATTTTCTATGGGCCTTCCTGTGCAGTTCTTCCCTGTGTGTTTTTGGTTGTTTTTTTGATAGGATTCCCTACAAAAAAAAGAAACCAGATGAAAGGGAGAAAAATAGGCAAAGGATGGGGCAGAGAAAGAAATTATCTCACTCTTCTTTGTCTATCTGTTCAGGGACGTAGATGAAGTTTCTCCTAGTGGAGACACTTCAGCCCTGGGTTCCACACAGGAGCTTTGTGAGTTTGTAGCCCTCTTTGTAAGAGCAGCCTTCTCTACCATAAGGGGCACAGGAAGTTCACCGAAGACAAACATACCGACTGACTCAAAATATTTGTACTTCATGTCTACTAGTACAAGAAAGCAGGCAGGGAAATGTCTCATCCATGCAACTCACAAAAGTCACACCGGGAGGCTGGAGAACAACTAGTTTGAAATCCTGCCTCTGACACCACCTTACTTCAGTCACTGTGACTCTGGTCTACAAAGAAAGGGACACAGCTTGGTTTTTAGGTCCCAGACTGGAGAGCATTATTCAGCCATGCTGTATTACCAGCCCTGTGTAAAACTGCTTTGTGCTTCTTGCCTGGGGAGACGTGCCAGGGGTCAGGGTTGAGGGACTGTCACGGTTTAGCCCAGCTGGGAGCTGAGCACCATGTGGCCACTTGCTCACTCCACCCCACCTCCAAGTGGGAAGGAGAATAGGGAGAAAAAGGCAAGCCCCTGTGGATTAAGGAGCATTTAATAATGCAAAAGGAGAAGAAACAACAAACACTACAGTAATAGTAACAAAATAATAGACAAGATGAGAGAGATAAAACAAGTCTGACCAAGCTTTTCTGTATCTGAAAAAAAGACACTGATCTGTAAAGCACTGGCATGCTCTGAGAACTGAATTCAGACTTTTAGAGGTGTAGTTTGACAAGGGACAAAAGAGACATCTGGAACAACCCCAGACAAAGAAAGAGCAATCCAACATAATAAACCCAGCAAAGATGTTGTTTTCCCATCAGTCCCTGCAGGACTGCCCATTGTATGTAACAGGCTTTGTGTCAAGGCCTTCTGCTGTCATATCCCCTCTCATTTCCATTGCTGCTTCTCAAACTCAGATCAGACCCCCAGTGTGCAACCCTCTCAAGTTTGCTCCCTTCCCTCTTTCTGTTTTAGACAAGTTTCCCATGCTGTGCTGTGCTGAATTCTCTTCAGTGTGAATAATTAATGAAAGCATCATTTCTACTTTAGACTCGTACTGTGTTGCTACTGTATTCAAATGGGAATAATAAAATACCTGGAAAAGGTGTTGATTTCCTAGCAATGATGAAAGCTGTGGAAACATTAGAAGTTATTGAGAAACTAGCACAACTGTATGAAAATACAGGCACACGAGCCTTTTTCTGTGGCAGTAAACAACTGCCAGAATCTTCTGTGTGATGGAAACAGCAGGGCAAAAACTGTCTAAACTATGTAAAAAAAACCCCAGTTGCCTGTTTCTATGAGTGTTGTATTAAGTGTACCATGCTCAATATAAACAGTGCTGATTATGCAAACAGGGGTAAAAGCTACACTGTATGCAATCCCTAACAGCTGGTTGCCTTTTTAGTCTGTTGGCTATTCTTATTCAGAAACTTATTACGCTTTATCCTACTCTCCTGAGTGTCCCATTTTGCATGCTTACAAGACAAAATATCTGTATCATTACCAATTTTGTTACTCTTTTTCAAAATATAATTAATTACGCTATATTAATAAATGTTTTATTATAAACAATGCTGTACTTTACCTGTCAGTCTGATCCTATTGAGGAGTTTTTGTCTGTCTTCTCTTTGGCAGCCTTTGACTGCATGCTTTCAAAGACTGGTTTTATTAATTACGTGTCTTTGGAAGCCCTTGCTGAAGGTAGCAATTGGCTAATTAAAGAAATTTTCCATAAGATTCAGAAAACTAAATAGTCACATCTCTCTTGCAGAATATGTCTTCATTGTGATAGAGAGGATAAAGAAGCTACATCAGACAAAAAGGAGTCAGGGCAGCTAAGTGTTTTCTTTGACTGAATGCTTTCTAGCTCCTCCATCTGATATCCACAGCGTAGCAAAAGTGGCTCACTTTGTACACAGTCCTCGAAATGCATCATGCGTGATTCTTGTCCATGTACCAGGGAAAACGGTGGTCAGT
>NW_008587899.1:15909-20227 GCF_000691845.1 Merops nubicus
TCCTGCTGCACAATAAAGCTTCTAAAGAAAAATCATCACTTTGTCTCTCACCTTCCAGGTAGTAAGATGGACAATGAAACTATGGACATTAGTAACTGACCTATGTGTCAAAGGCTGTAAATCCTCAGCACCTAAAATCCTACAGGGTGATCAACGCGAGTCTTAGCTAGGTTTTGGAAAATAACCCTGCCAGGGATTCATCAAGTCCCAGATTTAATTATTTTTTTTATGTTTCATCTAGTAGTCACCGTCAGAAGCAATATCAAAGGAAAATAGAAAAGTTCATGTTGTAAAGTATCTCCTTTATGGTTTATATTTCCTGAGATGATATCTCTGAGAGTTTCCTTTTAAAGAAACCCTGGAATAATTTTCCCACCTATTGCCTTCCTCTTTATACAAGTTCTTTTACTGTGTTCATCACTACAATATTTTCTGATATTTTCAGGGAATTTGGCTAACTTTTTTAATGTCCTTGCTTTCACCTCTTCAGCTTGGGGAGAGAAGCGTGTGCATTGGATTCTTTTGTCTGAAATGTTTTTGAGACATAATATCACAAAAGTGAATATGTATATTTGTAAGTCTATACTTTTCTGTTAAACACCAAGATGAAAAAAAATGCACATTGCAAATAAGAAGTGGGAGGTTGTGAAGTTCAAGGGAAGGTGAGAATGTGAACAGATGGATGCCAAGGAAGAGTATAAAACTTTTACTCAAACATTAAAACATAATTTTCAAAGTTCAAAGCCCAAAATTATGTGAATGTTCTCAATACATATTCTCTGGGATCAATTAACAATGTTTTCAGTAATCAGTTGTAGTTTACTTTCTGAAGTCATTGGCCATTAAGATTTGCAGCTGTTAGTGAGGTAACAAAAAAATACAATGTATGTTTTAAATGTGCATGATTTCACAGACAATGTTAATTTGTGATTCAGAGAGTGAAAAACCACATTTGATACATTTTTACTAAATTGCCTAAAGAAACAATACCTCAGAAACATGATTTATGTTTTGTGTGGGACATTACTATAGGAAGGCAGTACACACTAACAATTTAGAAACATCAAAATGTAAGGATTAACTGAAAGGACAACCTGCCGACAGACCATGAGCCCTGATGCAGACATCTGCCAACTGAGCTAGGGATGCAGGAAGCACAAGAGGTCTTGATTTTTAATTCTCTTTGTTGTGAGCTTATTCTTACTTCTGTCTTTGAAGCTCTGATTTCTTGTACCACAGCCTGACACCCAGTGATTTGGCAGTCTTTCTAATCAGAAATGCTAAAGTACAGGCCATTCTGGGAAAGAACTTAAACTATACAAACGTCTTCTTGCACAGTGAAAGTGATATGGCAGAAAAACAAGGTTTATTCAGCCTTCACATTGCTTCGCTTTTCCCTTGATAACCAGGAACTTTCTGAGGGGAGATCATAGGGACACAGCTAGAAAAGCTTCATAGGGTGGGTGACAGGAACAGCCCTGGCCTCCTCTGCACAGCTCTCAGCTGCTTCCCCAGGCAGGACTCACTGTCTCCCTGCAGTGGGAAAAGAAGGTGAACCCTGGAGAGTTTTAAAATCAGAAGTGGTAAAACAATAGGACAACAATCAGCAACGGTACTTAACCACCCTATAGCACTTTACGTGCTGCAAATGAGCCAGGTCAGACCAAAAGGTTTTTTAGCGATATTTTGGAGGGGTCTGAGGGAAGAGGATCTTAACTGCATATGCTGCTGTTTGCTTTTCTCCAGATGTAATTATTTGATTATTTTCATGTCACAAGCTGTGCCTTGTAGAGAGTGGAAAAATACAGCTAGAGACCATTGGCTGGAGAGTTCCTCTCATTGATGAGAACTGTCTCTGTCAGGGAAGCATAACATGTAGTCCAATTAAACTTACTTTCTTCAGTTGATGCTACCCAGTAGTCTTCCTAAGATCAACCTTTCTGTGACCAGAATTTACTGCTCATTTCCAGCCTAACTTTATTAATTAGCAGTATATTATTATTAAGGAAGAACTTTCAGAAAATATATAAATGGATTGTCCATACATGAAGCTATTATAACTTCAAAGTCAAACATCTCTGCATCTGGATTAGAAGCCTGACATTTTCAAAGCTATTTTGTTGCCTTGAAGGAGAGACAGAGGCTTCCTGGGATTTTGAGAAACACTGAGGGACTGAACCCTTTGGCAAATCTCTAGTATACCTCTTGCTGTTACTAGTATACTTGCTGTTTCTGAAACCTAAACGGATTTTCAAATTTGGCTCGAATGCTGTGTACCACCCTGGAAAACAGAACATCTTCTGAACTCATGAGCCCAAACCTTCATCTTCAGCCCAGAAGAGCACGAGATCTTGAAGCATTTTAAACCTGCTTGACGTAGAATGGAATGTGCTCATTTTGCGCTTGCAAAAGCAAGTTTACAAGCTGTGACACTTAAGAAGACTTGATGGTAAGTTGATAAAATATGCAAAGTAAAAGCTATCATAAAACCACACAAAGTACAAAAGCTTAGGACTCAGAAGGAACCTAGTTTCTCAGTCATCATATGTCTCCAGAAGGTTGATATATTTGTGGAACCCATACCTAACTTCTAAATGGATTATTTTAAAACAAAACTTTAATGTTCTGCCAGTAAAATAGTGACATCAATATGATTTTCAAGTGTCATCAATATTTGCAAATAGTGAAAAACTGCCAAAATTGGAAGACAGTTCTTACAAAAACAAACAAAAAACACAGAGAGAAAAGTAAGCTTCATGACCTCAGAGAATCTTCTAATTTTTCAGCTGATGTCAGTACAGAAGGAGCAGTGGATCCCTTAACACTCAAGTTTAATGATTGCCAGGAGTGTTAGGTCTTCAGCGCGCAGTGACCTGCTGTGTTGCACTATTATTGACTTTTCTCTCTAACCCAACACTTCAGATCTCTGAAATTGAAACACGTTTGTGCACAACCTGCAGGCAGTCCCCATTTCTGAACGTGGACCAATTTCCTGAGGCTGAATTCTCTGTGCAGTTGACACATGGGAAAATCCTTGCATGGCTCACATGAGAGTGATGTAGCCTGACAACATCAGATGGGAATATGGTTACTGCTGTACCTTAAGTGAGATGGAAAGAGGAGGTGGGAACTCTGGCTGGATGGATAAGGTCAGACAGGCTCATCTCCTCTAAGACTGCATGTCTAAGCGCTAGGAATCCAGTCTCAGCCAGGAATCTGGGTACTACTGTCATCAGCGGAGGAAAACAGGTACCAATTTCATAACGACAGCAGCAAAATTGATAAGATTTCTTCATGGAAGCATTGCTCTTCCTTCACTGGTTAAAGAGGAAGTCCAGGTGGCTCCATCAAACTAGGCTTCTAAATTTTAGAAAAGTGTAGTTGTATGAGACGGATCCCATCTTTCTCAGCAGTAATTAATGTTAGGAAGATTATTGGCTTTTCTTGTCCTCTGTAGTTGTACCCAGTAGTACAAAGTGTCTCTGAGATCTGTGTAGCAGAGGAGGACAGCTCCCTAAGTAGCATCTCTGTCCTCACCAAGGTCATTAGAGATGGAAAGTCTTTCCCAATTTCTTTAAAAGAAAAAAACAGAACTCAGCTCTAGTCAAACTCTGTAATAAGTTCAGTAAGTACTAAGTCTGAAAATACTGAAGACATATATGAGGGTGTGTGACCTCTGCTCATTATGGCCAAGAGGCAAAATACTATCACCAGTAGAGAGTCACTAATTATAGTCCTTTTCCCATGCTAACTAGGAAGAGAAACCATGGAGAATCTTGCAAGAAATTACAAAATTTCCAAATTAGTCTTGCAGACTTGTGAGATCTGACTTTTAAAATGAGATTTGAATAAGCATCTGGGCAACTGTATGGGCCTTCAGACCTACAAAATTCAGTGTATCACTAGTAGATGGCACCAGGGTTATTAATCTCCTCTCACTTTAATTTTCTAAGCTACAAACACAACAATTTAAACATAAAATTTCTTAAACTCATGGTTTAAGAGAACCGTAAATCTCTTTTTCTTCCTATCAACTATATTTTACCCTATGTTTGTTTTTGTTCACATTCAATCTAACACAAACCAATTTTGCAATAAATTCTTACATGGCAGATTTATTAGTTTCATTTGATTTGTGTTACCAGAGTGGGTAAGTCATTGATATCTCATCATTTGGGACCATTTTTATTGGATTTCTTTTTTTCTTCTTAACCATAAAATATTGTCTTAAAAACATTTCTTTTTTCCAAAGGAGCTTTAGAACATGTGAAAACTGTCTCACAATTGCTTTTTTTTAATTAAATTTACTTTCTTTCCC
>NW_008587899.1:20258-34020 GCF_000691845.1 Merops nubicus
TTCACTATATCAGCTAGTTTAAATAGTGCTAGTTGCATTTGTACATTTGTATAAAAGTAATTTTTATTTACTTGTTGGTACCAAATGTACCAGAAGATCTCTATGTGATACTGACTTTTACCACGTCAGTTGCATCTCATTGAAATGCCCTAAAATATAAGGTGAAAATTACATGCTACTCATTTCGCCTACAGGTTCAACAAAAATTATTAAAATTCCAATGTAAGTGCAAATGCGTGTTAATACACAATTCATGTGCATTACTGCAGAAACTTCTGCCAAGTCCTTTTAATTGATTTTACCATTTCTTAAGAAGAATTTTAAAATTTTTCATCTGGCAGGAATTTGTTCATTTCTTAATTCAGAAGTCACATCGCTTCAGGTCAAAAATGCCTGAATTAAATGGCCTGAAATGGAAGAAATAAAAATGTAGTGATGGCTAAATGTCAAGAAAGAAGACCTATAGCGAGATGATTTTTTTTTCTCAAGGAACAATGTAAGACTCACCAGAGTATTTTAGAAGACCTGGATGACATGAGGGTAACACCATTTCCAGGCCTTGATTGCAACACTCAGCAGGGTTTCAGGGCCTCCCTATGCTCGTAAAATCAGGGAGGTCTGGAAGACATTAGATAACTTAAAATTGAGGCCATCTTGAAAAACATTTTACCTTCAGTTTACCAGATCACTGCGTAGCTCTTCCAGAATGAGCAGCAGAATCTGCATTACACCAGAGACTTGTGTTCTCTGCCTGGGAATGGTCTCAGCCTGGTGGGTCATGGCATGGCTCGATTCCAATGCTGCTTTTCCATGAGTGAGTGTCTATTTCTGAGAAATGTCCTGTGGTGACAGCAGCAAACAGCATGACTTTCCACTCCTGCTACACACCCTTGCTTTCTTCAGGGGGAGAAAAAACACTTCAGCTTTTCATGTATTACTTTCCCAAACTCATGCCTGCAGCTAGCTGCACACTTTCCCCGTGTTTATCCAATACAGTGTTCACTACTGTGCCTGTTCTTTCCTGAGGACCAAGCAGGGACGTTATCCAACAACAGGCACATTATAACCACCACTGCTTGCTCTGCAGTTCTAAATATACATGGGCCCAGGAAAAGTGGGTGCCTTCCTGCCTGAGCTTTACTCATTAAAAAACATAAGAAACACTTGGGTGAATCCCCACATTCCAGTTTGAAAGCTGTGTGGATCAACTTGAAAAAGAAAATAAGGACCTCAAACATTCAGCTGCAGCTTTTCTTCGATTAAAACTGTAGCTGTCTGGCTGCCAGAGAGTGGACAGAAATAAAGCGGATGCTGCCCTGACTCCCTTATGCCCCCTGTACAAAATCAAATCACAGTTCTGGCCAGTTACCACTGAATGGTGAGAAACCTTGTCTGTTGGAGTCCTCACAGACCCATTTTCTCACCCTGCAGCTCACTCCACAGAGTGCTGTGCCTGCCAGATAATTACAGGAGAAGCAGGACTGCTGCCTAGTGCTGTGCCCAAATGCAGCCTACTGCAGCAACGACCCAATGGCACCGTTTGCACCCAAAACTGGAGTGCAAGAAACAGTTCTGTGAAAGCAGGGGAGGACCAAAGGGTTTCTCCTTGAATCCTGTGAAATAATCCATATTTGGGCTTCTGTGATCTGGCTTGGTTCAGGGACCAGAGTTTCTCCTTACCTCTTTGAACAAAATCCACTGAATGGAACATAAAAAAGAAGAATTTTGGGCCTTAGGACATGTTTGATGGCTGTACAGATTCCTGACAGAGTAACAGCATTGCTTGCTGAATAAGGGAGTGCTTTATACCCACTCCCAACATATTGCAAAATATAAAACAAGAGCCTCCAGAGACAGTTAATAAAATTGAAATTATAATCACACAGCAAGAGGAAGGGAGTTATTTCACAGGTTGTTTTGCAATATTAAAAATATTTTTTTTCAAAGGCTCCTTCCTGAAGGGAGTAGCTTCCACACAGGCAATAGGAAGAACATACTAGCCTGTGTTTGCTGCTGGAGTAGGCAGGGTCAATGATGCCTGAAAACACCAGGACATTCAGGAAAAGCAAGAGAGTAGAATCTAGGAAGGTTCAATGAGGGTTAAAATCAAGTCCCTCTGATGATACTTTGATGGGATGACTCCCCCCCAGACGAAGTGATTTGAACTTCTGTTGCTGTTATTAAAATGTGAGAATATTTTTTTTCTCTTTCATTTCAAATACCCTTCATGGATGTGTAAATGCTGTAGATGTTGTCTTTATGAAACACTTTTTTGACATCCTTTTAATTATAATAATTAAAAACTGTTTACGAAGTCGTATGAGAAAAAGGTTGAGCTAGCTCGGCCTGTGACTTTCCCCGCCTAAAGGTTTCTGGTGACAGAGCTGGTAATAGTTTTCAACTGCAAAAAAAGTCTTAGCTCTGCGGCAACAACAGCCAGCAGTTTGTGTCTGTGGAAAATTCCAACATATTATGTTGTCATACCCATGATAGTATAAATGACCTTAAGATTTGAATAAAATACAGTAGTTGCTGTATCTGTTCAAATGATTAAGCAATGAGTTCGGGACAAATCTCCCCTGCCATTTCTGTGTCTGCCTGCTCTGCCAAGTACACGAAGAAAACATGAAGACATCAGTATGAGATGCATTTTCAATCTGAGAGCTTTTAGGGAAATTACAGGGTTCTGCAGAATTTCATTCCCCATTAGGGTTGACTTGTGCTAAAGTGGAAAAGGAAAGATCCCTTGTACCTTTTTCCCTTTTGCAAATCTTCACGCTATGTTTAGGCAGAATGCTTTATCTAATTGAGAATAATTATTCTATAAAACTAAGCCTGCCATTTCCTCTTTGTGGCAATCCAGTTTTAGTATACCATTAATATGCACAAAATAGAGCATGGCTGTGATATTTTGCAGATAGTTCAAAACACAGGGAGGATATCCCTTGTTTGGACCCACAGAACAGTAATAAACAAATTAACAGTTTCTACTTGGCAAAACTTTCATCTCTAACTCCAAAATAAGAAGTTTTGCTTTGCCAAAACATGGCACTGCAGGGATTATACTTCATTTTGGTAGTGTCCACCTCCTTTAGAATCATAGGATTATAGCATCATTAAGGTTGAAAAAGACCTCCAGGATCATCAAGTCCAACCATCACTCAACACTACCATGACCATTAAACCATGTCCCCTGGTGCCACACCTGCATGTTTGTTAAACACCTCCAGGGATAGTGACACCTCCACCTGCCTGGGCAGTCTGTTCCAATGCCTCAGAAGCTACACAAGCCTTTGCCAGCTCTTATTGCATTAAATCTAAATTTTCTGCTGGTGCTTTGGAGATACCTGTTTATAACCATTGCAGAATATTGGTTTTTTTATTTTTTTTTTTTTTTTAAAAAGAAGTAAAAGAAAGATATTTTAACATTTTTGTATTTTTTTGTCTATCCACTTCAAGTTGGTTGGAGGTAGACAGTATCCAACTCAATAAGTCACTGTGTGTCAGCTGCCCGGAGTCTAGGAACTGTTTGACTATGCCATAAAATTAAAAAAGTGACCTGAGGCTATTATCAGGTTGAATGTTAGCATCCCACTTTGAGTAGTGCAGCTCAGCGATTTAATCTGTGCACCGGTATGTGATGTTGAATACAGCATGTAGAGGCTGGTCCCAGTACGACTTTCAAATTTATTGAGAAAAATCTGAGAGCCCTTAAATACAAAAAAGGTTGGCTTAGTGCAGGATGTTGTTGTGTTCTACATCTAGACTTCACTAGTATTTCCATACTTTCCATACAGTTTCCTTAGATTTCAATTAAAAAAATATAAAGCCTTTGGGGAGCTATTTTTGTTCTCATGCTCACCAGTCCTGAATTTCAACACTTGCTCAAAGTCTGTATTTTGGCCCCTCCCCCGGTAAGCCCCTTCCAAACGATGTGGAAAGACACAGCTGGTGAGGGCCCACAGATTTCAGCACATTCACGCTCAGTAGCTGCCAGTGTGACATCAGGCATCCGTTGCGTGCAGAAACACTGCATACAGCAACAGAGTACACAGCATTAGCCTCCTCCTGTAAATACACTTCCACTTACCCCCCAACAGTGAAAAAGCATTTAGCTCTCAATGAGAAGCCTCCCGAGTATTGTTTTCACACTCCTGCAGGAGATATCTGCAGGAAATATTTAGCAAGGATCAAGTATTTATCCAACTCCTAAACATCAAGGAGACTCTCCTTCAAACTTTTTAGTAAAACTCTCAAAAGTTAAGACCCCAAAGCCTAGACTGTTTCCCAAAGGCAAAGTGGACTAAAAATAGCTTCTCCAATGGGGAGAATTTGCACTCTACATGACAGCTTGGCTAATCTTGAATGATGACTATCAGCTATTAGCTGCAAAACTAATGGTGCTATAGACAGGAAGAGGGCTTTTGTCACAGCCCGTGGCTTTGAAGTCAGATTTCAGACCAGCCATTGCTGACAACATTTTTCTTGACAGAGAAAGGTATCATCATTTTCTCATTTCTAACTGAAAAAAAGTCCTGGGAGCTCTTTCTCTCTTCATTGTAAAGCCCTTCTGAAGCACTGGGGTGTCCCCTAGCTCCAGTGGGCTCTTTCTCCTACATGCTAAAAATTTTTTCCAAGCAAGCAAAACACTCCAGTTAAAACAATTAAAGAGTTGCCTGAATAACTCTCTGGCTTTGTAGATGTTAAGCTGAGTGCAAAGATCCTTAGATGACTGAATCCTCAAGCCTCTCAGCATTGGAGTATCCTGTTCCTGACTCCTCTGCTAAGGTCCTCAGCCAGAATGTGCAATTATGTGCAATCTCATCAGCAGTGAATGGGAGGAAATAACTCCCTCCCGATGCAATGTGAGATAATGACACTAAGGGTATGTGCCTTGTCCACTGCTGTTACACCAGGCAGCTGTTTATGATTTTTCTGAGGTGTTCCTTCAGCAGTGCTATTGTTCAGCAAATACTTTCCCACCTTCTATGAGGGCTTTTGGTATCATCCTTCAAACTGTCTGATCCTGAACTTCACTATATTCACCTCAGGATCACATCATATGTAATGTTTTGCTTTGCTTATTGCCAGTTACCCTGCCCTGCAGAGCTGGAGGACAACTCACAGATATCCCCTGGCAAACAGAGGTACCACAGAAATGTCTCCTTTGCAAAGACTGCCTGAAAAGGATGGTGGAGACAGCAGAAATAGGCAACTAGCACTGGTTGTACTGCTGCAAATACATTTCTTTGCTTCTCTTCATGCAGCAAAGTTTGCCTAAGTTTGAGCAGCTCCCCAAAAAGTCTTTGTAGTGATGGCCACTTAAACCCATGTGCTGGTTTTGTATGTGAGGAAACAGGTACAAAGCACTCAGAGGGGCTAAGGAGCACACAGAGGCTCTTTGATGGCTGGCTCAAATCACTGCAAGTTAACTCTGGTTTGAAACACATTTTTCACCTCTCTCTGAGGGGCTTTTACTGTCAGAACCACAGAGGACCCCCTTGTTTGCCTCCCACCTGTGTTCCTAGAAGTGTCTGTCAGGGGTGTTTTCTACTCTGGCTTGCTGCTCCACAGTAGAAAAGGAGATGTTAAGGATGCTCTGAACCAATCTGTCCAGGTCAGCCCAGTCATTGCAGAGCTGCTGGAAGAGACACTGAACTCCTTTTGTCCCCTCCCAAGATGGTGAATTTTCCAACCGTTACTGGTACAGGACTTTGCACTGCCAACAGAAACCTGCTTTCAGTTCCAAAATATGAAAGAAATTTTTTCTCCAGCTGTCTTCTGGAGAAGCTCTGTTTCCCTGTAGCCAAGGATCACAGGACACTTGTCCATCATTGCTGCTGTCACCACCTGTGTTGCCAGCAGGAGCCATTCAAAGAAACTAACATGTGGCAGTGGACACAGCAGATGGTCCAGGGAGTATAGCAGCAAGTGATGACTGGAAGACCAACAGAGGCAAGAGGAAGGGGCAGAAAAATTGCAGGTTGAAGCGGGTGTTTTCTGGGAGGTAGGAGAGAGAAATTACTTGTTAAGAAAACTTTTCCAGCACCATTGGCTCACTTCTGAGGAAGCCCACACTGCCTGGCCTCTGGCCTAGTGAAAAAGACTCAATTTTTCCACTTTCTTCAAGCTCTGCTTTGCTGTAAACAGGGTAGCAGTGTTGGGTGTTCATCAGCACAGGGGGAAGGCACATCTGATCCACTTCTGTCTCCACAGTCAAATATGTACTAATGTTGATACCAAGCTTCCTTCAAAAATTGAAATGGTTTTGAAAGTAGTGACACCAAAGAAGATCTTCTAAGCGTCATTAAACTCCTCCTTGCCTTGTCTGTGAGGGATCACTTAAGGTTATACTTTGTTAGGATGAGTGGAAGGCCTTGCCATTGCCAAGATCTTTTCCTTCAGCATGGTAGTCCTGCTTTGGAAGCAAATGAGTTGCAGGCAGATAACACCAGCCACCTCTGGTGGCTCCATGCCACTGACCAGGCTCAGAAATCTCCTCCTCCCTCAGACCCTGTCTTTTGGAAGCTGTCCACAGTCATTCCAAGGCAACAACTGCCCTCCCTCCTGACATAAACAAAGTCTGAATTAAGTATTCAGTGCAGCTCAAGAAATTTTAATAATTGAGCATGAAAGCCTAGGAAAGAAAGCCAAGGTTGTTGGTAACTTTCCCAACAATCAGGCTTGCCAAACAGAAGAGTTCCATGGAGGAAAGATAGTTCCTTTTCAACTTGCACAGCAAAAGTTTTCAGAGTAGTTGTGTATGAGACTGGTAACCAGCCCAATTTGTCAAATGATCCATGCTGCATCCCACAGAGCATGCCTGGAAAAAAATCAGCCTGCCAAGGGCAGATCCATCTACTCCTTCAAGATGAGTGGAAGCTTAGACATAGTCCTGGTGTAGATCAGCATCTCTGTATCCCAGGCACACACTCTGAACTGGGCTTGTACACTTGCAGTCCTGATTTAATGGTCTAAAGGTGTAGTCTTCAGCACAGGTTTTATGTGAACACCAGTTCTCAAGTAGCCTTCTGCAGTCTGAATGGTTTTGATAGGCTTTCCTGTGTCCTTCTACAGTTTCTTAGGCCTGCATCCCTGTATCTCCTCTCTTCCTACATGTTGCTGTGGAAATAAAGGAGAGATACCCACCCTCATGTCTCCATAAGCAGAGAGGCTATCTTGCTTGACACATTGGTTTCCATTGCCCAGACTGTGTTTTACTTTATCAACAAGTTGTACTTTTGGCTGATGCAGAACAGCTGTGACTGATTTTCAATAAACCCTGTTTTGTGATGTTTAATGCTTGTTCATTGGCATGGTTTCCAAAGCATTGTCACAAGAGGAAGGAAGGCCAGATCATTGACATTTACACTACAGCTGAGTGCCATACCTCATATTCTCATTACTGTAGTCTGTTTTCCAAGTAGGAGATTAAATGGCACACATGCTCGTTCCACATGCTCGTTCCTTATTTCCTTTTTATACCTAGACTTGTGCCCCACAGTTAGAGATGCATCTTTACAGAAATCTTTACAGATTTCACACATCTCACTTAGTGTAAGTCACAACTTGTCCTGTCACGTGCAAATCTGGGAAGAATCTGGCTCCATTCTCTGTGCATCCTCCAAGTAGGTAGCTGAAAAGAGCAGTAAGCTCCTGTCATCACCAGCTCTTAAAATGGCTAGAAGCTTCATCATCTCTTTTTACCCTTCATGTGATGCAACTCCCACCTAACCTGGTGACATCCACTGGACTTACTCCAATGTGGCAATGCCTTTCCCATTCTGCAGAACCCAAAACTGGACTCACCACTCCAATTGTGGTATTACCACGGAGAAGAGAGAGGAAAAATTGCTTCTTAGGACCATCTGTGCTAAGAGACTTGCTTTAGCAAAATGAGGGCTCAGCTAACCAAACCCACTTATGTCTACTGGCCCTGTACAGTGGATGGTGTTAGTCTTCCCCTTGCTGCCCTCAGCACATCTTCCTGTTTTATCACCACCTTAAAACTGGCAGACAATTAAAGAAAGACTAATCACCACTGAAGCTGCTGACATTCCAACAAGGTCCCAGCTTAGTTCAGGGATGGGCTTGATAAGGAGCAAGATCCAGCAGGATCCCAAAGGCAGAAGTCCCTGGAAGAACGTGGTCTCATTACTGTGAGAAAGCTGTGGGGTCCATGCCACAGGGACTCAAAGCCCCTGTGAACCTGCATCACTACCTGATATCATGAGATGACACCTTAGCCCTTCATGAGCCTAAGAGCTAAATGACAACACAAATTTCAGCTGTTCCCAGTGCAAAACCTATCACTCTCTCTATTGTGCAGATAACAAATGACCTGTGATTATTATATACATACTCTAAACTGCCACATTGCTAACGATGGCCAATCTGAGTAGTGTAATGACAGTTTAACTCCACACATTACAGGCACCGTCATAGTTACCTAAGAGCAAAGTTGTGATTACCTTGTGATAGTATGCAAAATGTTCCAGTTTGCTTACAGCACTATGGTCTCTAGCAATTATACTGTTTTTCTTATCTCCCTGAGGCATAGAGTAAACAGAACAAGTGCTAAGTGAGGATTTGTGGTCTAGCCAGTATTATGTCCCCTTTTTTCTGACCAACTCTGTCGAGCTACAAAGGGCACACAAGTCCTTCCAGAAATAGCTATAAGCCATTTAGATGAGAAGCTGCTTTGTTGTTTTTATCTGTTTTTTTCCTTTGGTAATCTATGACATATTATATTTAAACGTATTTAAACTGTTAGTAGGAAATGAAAATGGCACTTTCCCCCAAGTAAAAACCACTACTTCAGTTTGCAACTGATTTAAAAACGTGAAAGGATAAGGTAAACCAAGCTCTTCAGGATTGAAGAAAGAATCCTTTCCTACCTAGGTCATGCCTTTAACCTCAAGTATGTAATTTAAAAAAAAAATATGAGCATGGTACAAATCAATGTATGAATGAACATCACATAAACTGAAGCCAACAAAAAGCTGGTGAAGCTGAAAGTCAATGAGAAGTGTCTATGTCTGCAGTACATCTGTGTTTACCAGCTCCCTGTTTTTGCTGAGCTCAGTTTTACTTTAGCAAGGCTCAGGTGCTGTTCCAAGTCTGGAAAATGAAAAAACTTGCTGTCGAAGGTATTATACAGCTGCAGGAGAGCTTATTTAACTGGAAATGAACTTTTAAAGCTCGTTTTGAAGTCCTTTATTATTTTTGTACCAAAAACAGCTGAAAGGACTTCAAGTAACCTTATTTCTACTAATGACCCCATCAAGTGACTAGTGGCTTTGTTTGGATCCTGTTACAATCTGCTCATAATGTTAGTATGAAGACACTGCTTCATGACATGGTGCCCTTTGTTTTTTACTTTTCTGATATATGTATTGTTTATACAGACAAACTTCTGTCACCAAAATTACCTGATGGCACATTTCACAACATTTATAGTTTGTATCATCAGGAGAAGAGATTTTTAGCAAAATGTCAGTTGTGTCCAGTACATGTGTCAAGGATTAGGGTTGGGCTCCTACTAGATGAATGACAAACACTCTGTTAACTCCTCTCCCGTCTCAGAGGGGAAGAGAAAGGGAATAAAGGATAGAGTCTTATGGACTGGAAAAGAAAACTAAAACAGCTTTAATGAAAACAGTAATTAAATATACAAATATGTACAAAACTAGTATTGACTCCAGCCCTCATGATGGCACCTACGTTACTGACACCACTGACACTGTGGGGCAGACAGTGGGGGAATCCCAGACTAGACTCAGCAGCAGATGGGAACCAGATTCAGGAGATGGATTCTGGAACTGGATTCAGGAATACACTGATCAAGATCAGGAATACACAGATCAAGATCAAAGGCAGAATGGACAGAGTCCTCCTCGGACATCAACCATTGAAGAAAAGAGCTTGACCCTCACAATCCCTCATCTTTGTACCAAATATGACATATATCACAGAATCTCAGATTGGTAGGGGTTGGCAGGGACCTCTGGAGATCATCTAGTCCAACAACCTGCCAAAGCAGGTTCACCCAGAGCAGGTTGCACAGGAATAAGTCCAGGTGTATTCTGAAACTCTCTAGAGAAGGAGGCTCCACAACCTCGCTGGGCAGCCTGTTCCAGTGCTCTGTCATCCTCACAGCAAAGAAGTTTTTCCTGATGTTGAGGTAGAACTTCCTGCATTCCAGTTTGTGTTTGCTGCCCTTTGTCTTGTCACTGGGCACCACTGAAAAAGAGACTGGTCCCATCATCTTGACACTTGCCTTTTAGATGTTATAAACATTGATAAGATCCCCTCTCAGGCTTCTCTGGGATGTATATGGGATGGAATACCTTGCTGGTCAATTTAAAGTCATCTGTCCTGTCTGCTCTTCCCCACAGGTGCAACCTTTTACTTTCCACACCCCTAACATGGTACATAAAATTTAGCAGTGACCTTGCTCTGCATACCAATCCTTGGTAGTAACTATACAACCCAAATGTTTATCACTGTTAGAAACAGACACTGTCTGCAAAAACACACCATTAACTTCAGGAAGTGCAGTTAGAAGAGACTTTGCTGAAAAGTAAGAACAACGAACAGAATTGGTTCTATACTAAGTCAAAATGGGACAACATTTTGCGTCAGAAATGTCCCTTCTCTCTGCCAGTACTACACAAAACTCAGGAATCTGCATGGACACACATGCACCATTCCCTCATTTCACCAATTAAATGCCAATAACACTGCATGGATGCCGATTGCTTCCTTCTCTCTTGTTTGGAAGGCGAGATTCATTATTGCAAGAGGAGTAACGAGGGACATGAGCCTGCTTTAAAAACCACATGTTTTCTAACTTTAGTGCCCCTGGTAATTTCAAAGGCTTTATTTAGCATTTGAGGCAAGTAAGTATTAGTCAAGGTAGCAGCCAGAATTTTAATTTCACAGGAAATTTCATTAGTTGGATGTTTGTTTTCATTCTGAAGCAGAATAAAATGCCAGATGAAAATTTCCATGAAACAAATACTTGAGGAAAAGGTTGGTGAGAGGTACGTAGGTAAAGAAAATATTTCACTTTGTCTTCTTTTTCCCTCTCTTCCTAATACGAGATTCAATATACTTGTTGAGAAATCCATGTCTCTTTAAGTCTGGAGAAGGCTGAGAGGGGATCTTATCAATATTTATCAATATCTAAAGTGTAGGTGTCCAGAGGATGGGGCCAGTCTCTTTTCAGTGGTGCTCCCACAAGGGGCAACAGACAAAATGGAAAACAGAAAAGCAAAAGTGATTTCAAAAAGAAAGGAAAAGACTAAGCCTTCCAAAACAAAAAATAGAGTTTAAGCCATCCTATTAATAAAATTAAATTCTTCACTACATGAATGCATAGCTTTGCCTAAAAGATTTTTTTAAATGACAGAATATTACACCAGGGAAAATTATCCATTTTCTATAATGCAGTACAATAGGATGCTCTGCTGGAGGTATTTTATCTGCTGAAGGAGAACAGGAGAGTTCAAGAGTCCTCTCAGCCTTTTTGCCACCTTTGGCTGCTGCATCTTTTTTTCCGTATCTTGTATACCTTTCTGAGAAACAGCCAGGTGCAGTGTACTGGTAGAACTGGCAGAGCATAACTAACAGCCTAGTTCTGCTGGGGAATTCATGGGGAGAAATTACAACCCATGGCCAGGCAGAAGGAATAGGTTGGAAAGACCCTTCAGAATCTGTGAAAGACAAATCAGGGAAAGAAGGATTCTGTGAATTTTTTTTTTTTTTTTTTAAACCAGCAGTTTTACTTGAGGCTGCAAAAAGTTTATTTTGCTTTTTACTGTAAAATTTGTTAATATGTGGTATAGAAACCATGGTAGCATTCCTCTAAAGTTCCAGGTTTCAGCCACAAGTCTGGCTTACTTAAAACATGATATGATCAGTTGCTTAATGCCTTTGCACAAACAGACTGTAAA
This sequence comes from Merops nubicus, assembly GCF_000691845.1. Lineage (NCBI taxonomy): Eukaryota > Metazoa > Chordata > Aves > Coraciiformes > Meropidae > Merops > Merops nubicus. Next base: position 32,216 of record NW_008587899.1, read on the forward strand.
GGAGATGGTCAGATTTCCAAAGGTCCTGAGTATCATCTATTCCCACTGAGCTCTGGTAGGAGTAGTGGATGCCCACTGCCTCTCAAAACATACAAAAAAAAAAAGTTGTGAATTTCCTCATTTTTTGGTGATGAATATGAAATGAATAGCAATTCAGTATGGCTTTTTGTATATACACCACACACTGGAGTCAAACAGAATGATATGGAGGAAAATGAAATTGAAATTGTGTAGGGACTGTAGTTTTGGATGGGGATGAAGAGACCAGCCACCCTTTGTGTTCACTTTTTCCAAAATCTTCAGACATGGGCTCAGTGTTACCACTGAAAGGGTGACTTCAGTAGTGGGAGTAGAGAAACAAGCAGGCACAAGGTATGGAGAACACAGTATCAAGCCAGAAAAACATGATTTTGCAAGGTCATGTGTCTTTCTGTAACCAATACGGTTTGGCTGTACCTTTCAAGGAACATCTTTAAGAGTCCTTTTACTTCATCACTGTTCCCATAATAAGTCAAAGTCTGACTAGCCAGCTCTCAGACCAATTAAAGCTACTGTAGTCCTTTGAAGTCCACAAGGAAATACCAGTTTATAGCTGCCATGGGCCCAGCCCAAGATTTCTAAATAAGAATAGACATTAATTACATATGGAAACAGCCATCAATTCCAGACTACACTGAGAGCCAATGGTTATAATTTAATTGTAGTTTTCCACTGTTCATGACAGTCCATGACATCAGCAAATTACTTAATTATAACTTTCTTTCTCAGCCCAGGATTATATTTTATTGCTCTGTGGAAAACTAGATGAAATTAATTAAGAAATAAGGTGTTAGACATTATCTCAAGATGAATAGGCCCCTTCTGAGAAAGTATTGAAATATTGCTGAATGTCTATCAAATAAATCTGTTGAAGTCACAGAGGCATCAAGTTGATGAATGATACATGATTTGTGCATAGTAGGAGGATTGCTTGAATGGTGCCCCACTTATTTTCAGTTTACCCTCCAGTTCACTTCCACATGGAAGACCTCAGGGGTTACACAAATTCCAGTCAATTTTTAATATGAATTTGTTCATCCTGGTGCAAGTATATGGTTTTGCTAAGACATTGAACTTTAACACTTCCATCTCTGGCTGCTCAGTAACAGACCCATGCAAAACCTAAATAGAACAAAGTTGGCATTTCACATCAAGAAGCAACAGCCACACTTTTTTTGTTTGCTTTTCAACACTCTCTTGTGCTTGCCCCAACAATGATGTGGCCATGATGGGTGGCCATGAGGTCACTCTATGTAAACAGTGGTACTGTGCAATTCTGGAACACCTCTCCAAGATGAGCCATTTTCTTTTCTCCAGATAGAACTTAATGCTGGTCTCCCATGACCCCAGCAAATCCATTCCTGCCTTTCATAAAGCATAGCCAAAAACATTAAAAGCTGGTAGCTGAGTAAAAGCATCACTGCACACTGGAGCTAAAGGTTACTTTAAAGAAAACATCCCTTCATGCAGCTTTTACTAGGAAGAAAACAAGATCTTTTACTTTTGCACCCTAGTGTTCTTACCCTTATAGGGAAACAGTTGTCTTTGCAGATATGTTCCCATTTGTGGGCCTCAAAGAACAGAACATTTCTGCTTTTGAGCTTCCCAGCAAATGTTTAACAAGTTCAGTCAAACTAAAGACTGGTCCAGTCTGAAGCGCCATGTTGGTTGTGAGCAGACACTGCTGGCAGGGGGAACATGACTGAACACTGCAGAAGGCTTCCAGCAAAGATCAAAATTAGCCATCTGTGTGAAGGAAAGGGAAA
>NW_008587899.1:34051-37083 GCF_000691845.1 Merops nubicus
AGTGACGAAGAAAGAGCGGGCACTTTCCTAGCAGCTGCTGTACCTAGGCACCACACTTTGCCCATCTTTAGAAGTAGGGGAAAGCCACTCCAGCAGCTCCTGGGGCAGTGCTTCCCACTGCCCCAGGCCACCACACTGACCCTTTGTCACATCCTGAGCAAGTCTGACATGTCTGTACAGTGCTGACCTCTTCCACAGAGCTAGTTTGTCAGGAGATTCAGGCAATTACCAGTAGAAGTAATGGAGAAGTTGATTTGGCAGGTCTGGAATAGCAGTAAGCCATTGTTGTACTGACCTCACTTCAGGTCGGCAGGGAAGACAGTGAGATCATAGTTTTGATCTAATTCTTTCCTCCTTTCAGTCCAAACCTCTGGTCATTCAGGATTTCCCAGCAGGCATTCGAGATTGAAAAGCACCACAGGAAGGGGTTTGGGCTGCACCTGCAAACAGCAGAAAATCTCCCAACCTCAGCAAGTGGCTGATGGGTACTTCAGAAGGCACTGTAGGAATGGAAGACTAAAAGCTAACATCATCAAATTCAGGGTATTTGTCTCCATTCCATCCTGCATGTAGCGGGGTTTCCAAACCCTGTGGTGTTCCCAGAGATGTGTTATCATATCTCAGTAAGAGAATTAAGGGCTCCAAAAAGCTAAATGTGGTCCTGGACAAAAGCCGTGACGAATAATTTCCGGCTTGGTATGACAGTCTTCCATTAAAGAAAGACTTCTTTCAGGGCAGAGCCACAGTGGGCCTGACACAGCAAACCTAGCCTGAGGACACACTTTTTACAAGTCTGAGCCACTGTTCCCGTTATGCTGAAAAACAGAAACAGACAGGAAAAACAAAGTAGAGTGTTTTTAATTTCTTGAATTTTTTTTTTGTTCCAGTATTGTTTTGAAAGGACCTTCCTCAGACTCATCAATTCCTGTCTAACCTGACAGACCCCTCCCTCACCATAGTATCGTAAAATAGCAATGAGCATGGAAAAACTTGGAACTCCTTTAGCAAAACTAAAACACTGATAGGTTTTCAAATGATCTTTCATACTTTCTCCATTTTCCCTTTCAAACATACATCTCATGAGCATCTTTTGCCATGCTAGAACTCCATACCTATTTCTACTATTTGATTTGGGCTCCAAGCTTGTGTTTTGCATGAGGCTGTTGACAGACACTGCCAGGTCTGTGGATATTCTGCTATGAAGCACCATTGTTCAATCAGAAGTTGATGCTTAGATGTGAAAAGTGCAGTGGTAACTGCAAGGATGGGGACATGCTGAATTAGGAGCTGAATCCAGCACCACCACCATCATGCTGATTCGAGTGTCACTAGCATCTCAAAAGAAATCTATCAACCTGAAGAGACACAAGTTTAATTAAAGGCATTTCATCACCCAAAATTCTTCAAATAACACATGGCCCTTTTGGAGAATAAAAGCTGCAGTTGCCGGATTGTCTTTTACTCTGTTAAAGGAAAAAAATATTTTTTTTGTTTTTTCTTTTAACACCTAATTAGAGGCCATGAGTCAATCTGTGTGATGCTCTGATTTGCATACACTAGAGGAAATTGTGGAAGATAGGACTGTCCCGGTGGCATTGAAAATAGAATATGCTTGTGCCCCAAGACCTGTTCACAAAGCACCTTATGCAAGTTAAATAATTGATGACATAATAAAGCTAATGAGTATGTACTTCCATAAAGCTACAAGGGCCTTACTGTTCTGCTGACCACTGGCCCCATATAGAAAGATATTGTCATTAACAGGCAGACTAACAGCCAAACTCCTCCCTCTGCTCTTACATCATATACCAAGAACCCAAGGTGCGACACCACCAAAGAGAGAAACAAGTTAATACACTCACTGCACAGGACATAAAGAATGGAGCAAACCAGCCAAGGATCCAAGCCACAGGAGATAGAACTAGCCAGACCATGAGTCTATGTAGCAGGGACCCATGCTGTTCTGAAAAGCCCACTTGTTATGAATAGTCAGGGAGCCTTTCTGACAACCAGAACACCCACACAGGAGACACACTATATAAACAAGCCTCAAAACCATACAGCAATCAGTCAGCTCTTATAGAGATGGCTTCTTGCCCAACCTCCAAGTTAATGTGGAAGGTGGGGGCACCTGGTGGTGATCTCCTAATCAGTTCCCACCCAAGGCTGGCCAGACCCCGGATGAAACCTAATCAGGAGGGTCTTTCTTGCCTGGCTGTGGACATCATCCATATGCCAACCCTCATTCAGGGCTGGGGGTTTAACCCCAGCACTTCAACTCTGTGTGTCAGACGTGGACCCTCACCCAACTCTACCTTGGCATACTCAACGGGATCCCATGTAAGGTTCTAACTCCTCTCTGATTTGTGAAAACATCTTATGACTGTAACTCTAGATCTTCACAGGGCAAAACACAATCTCATCTCTTATTGCTCTTTCCTTATGTTTTTTAAGCAGTATGTGCTACTTGATGAGCTCCACTCTTGCAGCATATGAAAAACACTGATAGACTGGTCTGTTTCGGGGCTAGAAGGACATATTCTGCTTACTAATTTGGTATTTGATGGACTATCTCTCTTGGTAAATTCCACAATTAATTTGTTGAAGTTGAGCACAGATTGGTGAATGATGAGAGTTCATAGGAAGTTTAGTTAGACTATGATTAGTTTATGATGAAGTCACAAAAAGAAATCCAAGGGCAATCAAGAGACACTTCATGGCATTGAAATGACTGGTTAAGGGCTCAGGAATCACAGAATCACAGAATGTTAGTGGTTGGAAGGGATCTCTAGAGATCACCAAGTCCAACTCCCCTACCAGAGCAGGACCGTCTAGGGCAGGTCGCACAGGGATGCATCCAGACGGGTCTTAAAAGTCTCCAAGGAAGGAGACTCCACAACCTCCCTGGGGAGCCTGTTCCAGGGCTCTGGAACCCTTACAGTAAAAAAGTTCTTCCTCAAGATCATAGAATCATAGAATCATAGAATCATAGGGGTTGGAAGGGACCTCGAGAGATCATCTAGTCCAACCCC
>NW_008587899.1:37117-37385 GCF_000691845.1 Merops nubicus
TAAGATCCCCCCTAAGTCTTCTCTTCTCCAGACTAAACAGCCCCAGGTCTCTCAGCCTCTCCTCATAAGGCAGGTGTGTTCCAGTCCTCCAATCAGCCTCGTAGCCCTTCGCTGGACTCTCTTGAGGAGATCTCTGTCCCACGTGAAATGGGGGGCCCAGAACTGGACACAATACTCCAGGTGAGGTCTCACCAGGGCAGAGTAGAGGGGCAGGAGGACCTCCCTTGCTCTGCTGCATACGTATTTCTTCATGCACCCCAGGATACCA
>NW_008587900.1:0-52483 GCF_000691845.1 Merops nubicus
CCACACTCGCCCAGTGCTCGGCACCTCGCCCAGTGCTCGGCACCTCACCCAGTGCTGGGTCTAGGGCTTCCAGGCATACAGCTGCAGGGTGTACTTGGTGACTCAGACTTTGTCATTAACTGCATTCTCCTTACAGGGTGAAGGATGAGAAATTAGATTTTAATGCTTTAGAAAGTGTAGTAATATTTCTGGGAAGTAAAATATCAGGAAAAGTCCTGGAAAGTGTCTGTTAATATAGTGTTAGTATTGCAAAATACAGGCAAAATTGAGCATTTTATCATTAAGCTTCTAAATTAGATTTTTCAGCAAGTGAAAGTAAAATAGGTTAATCTTTTCAGATTAATTACTCATTGAGTTCTATTTGGAGAACAAGGTTTTACTTAGAGCCCTCCACCTTACCCTCCTCCCGCCCTGATCTTTGACTCATTTAATCTTATCTCCTCCTTTGTTTTACTGAAAATCTCACAACATGTAGTAGAGATGAAAATAAGTAGGACTAAAGAAGAGTCTAATATCATCTTTATGGAAATGGTGTATTTTTGATACAAATTCATGGAAAATTTTAACCTGGGTATAATATCTAGTAAGATATTTATCAGTTGATGTCAACAAAGGTAAAGTTATTTTCTCTATACGTTTTTAATGTGCTTCTGAAAGTGGCACTTGCTGTACTTCCGATTCTGATTATTTCAGAATTTATTGCTTTCTTTTTGCATCTGCAAATCTTGGTTCATCAAAAGTTTGGGTAGAGAATTTTCATTTTGAAGGAAAGCATCTGTAAATAAACATTTTTTTTCCCAGTGAAAGTTGTTTGGAATATAAACCATTATGTAATATGAAATTCCTTGTTTCTTTTTACCAAAATGAGACCAGTGGAGGAAGGTTTCTCTTAATAGAAGTGATTCTGAAAATTCTGCCCCCTACTTTTCATTTTCACCTATCACAGAAATATCAACCTTATCCCATGCTCAGCAAAACAGACAATCAAAGAAATTCCTTTGCTCACCCACCAATAAAGTGTAAGTTTTGCTAGCGAAGAACCTAAGACAGATGCTGCTGTACCAGCAAGGGAGTCCCTTGTTAGAATAACATATTACATTGAGAATATGGGCAAATTAGAATATTAAAATTATTTTTTAGCATTTGCTGTGTAGCTGTGAATTTACATAAAGCTTAAGGCATGTAAGTATCTCTAAAATACTGAGTATTAAGTTGTTGGCTAGTAACTATAACACAGAAGTGTAAGAGCAATTTTAAGATACACTTTGAGCTAATCTTGCTTATAGGGTCTGTCCTGTAAACTTCAACTTAAACTGTTCTTGCAAAAGTAAGGAGGACTTTGTTCAAGATTTCAAAGGATTTATCCTTGAAATGAAAACAAGTAGAACATTTTATAGTTTTGATTCATACCAGTTGCTTTATCTCAATTATTTGCTGTTAGACAGATTTTTAACCATGGATCAACAAAAACATCAGAATACATTTTAATAGCAATTAGTTTTAATTGTTAACAGTTACAGTTTTTAATGAACAAAGTAAAATCAATAGTGTAATAAAAACTTGATTTTCAAGTGTCACCTCATTTTGATGCTGTGAAAAGAATATTTTCTGTTCTGTTGATTTATCCTAGTGGAAATATTTTTTTTTAAGCACTTAAGTTACTGTTTTAAAACAGAACATGTTGGAATGATATGCTTTACTGTGCTGGAGCTCTGCATTTATTCACAGTTATTTAATTAAAAAAATCTGATATATTTAATAAAAAAGAAATCTGATGTACTGATGTGTGAAATCGCTTCTGCTTTTCATGAATCCTATTCCTTGTGTTAGTATGACATAGGTCTTTAGGAACTTCTAGGCACCAAAAAAAGGCCTTACACATATGCTGCAATGGAAGCTGGTAACTCCAAAGGCAATTCCTAGAGAATTCTAGTAATGATAAATGGTCTTGAAAGTAATAGGAAATACTGTATTAAAAAAAAAATAAGAAAAAGATTGAAGTATGAAAATACTTGCCAAGTGGGCAACTGTTATTTGTAGTGTGTCTGTTTTGCTTGCATAGTGACAGCCAGCACCCAAGCTTCTTTGCATTTTCTAAGCAGTCTCCTGTCTTTCACATGGTCATACTCCAATGCAAAATTTTACTGATGGATTGTTTTCATTCAGTGTTTATAAGCCAAGTCGTAGACTTCTTTGGGTAAAAGGTCATTAAGTTTTGATATAATGCATAGCATCCCAAAACCTTATAAATTACAGTGTCTATGTTTTGGCCCAAGTTATTTGAGAGAAGTATGGACTAGACGCTAAAAGGGGAAGTCTTCATTCTTTGTTTAATCATTATTTGGTAGAGTTTCCACCACCTCCTACCTTTGCCGTTTTGTACGTCCTCCACTGGTGTTTGCTGAAGAAGGACTGAAAACTATGCCAGATGAGGCTTGGATGGCAGTGAAATTTGATTCTCCTTTAGTGCATAGATGTGAAGGAATAGTAACACTCTATTTGGCAGGAATGAACTGGGGTGGGAAGATAAGCAGCCCCGTTAAACATTGGAAAGCTGAGAAATAGAGTTCAGTGCACACAGTAAGTGTTACTGTGCTGTTGATCCTGAGGCAGCAGAGGAACAATGCCCTCAGAAATGCAGCCCTATCTCCTGTGATTTCACCGTGTGTTGTTGGGCAGAAATGGAGCAATGAACTCTGGAAAATTCTGGTGTGTTCTGCAACCCGTTCTCATTCTTACTCTGCCGCTGTCTTATCCGGTGTCTGACAGCAGTGTCTCTCTTGTGCCAATAGGACAGCCCTCCCCAGAGAATGATAATACAATAAAAGACCTGCTGCCGGAGGACGCTGGCATCGATCACCAGACTGTCCACCAGCTCATCACAGTGCTGATGAAGTTCATGGCGAAGGACGAGAGCAGCGCAGAGTCAGACATCAGCAGCGCTAAGGCCTTCAACACAGTCAAGCGCCACCTCTACGTCCTGCTCGGCTATGACCAGCAGGAGGGATGCTTCATGATTGCACCACAAAAAATGCGTGTTTCAACCTGCTTTAATGCCTTTATTGCTGGAATACCACAAGTAGGTGCAGACACTTACTACTTTTTTGCAGCTGTTTCTCATGGCCTGTTGTTGAGGTGGCAGTAGCGCAGCCTTTTTTGTACCAAAATAACGACCAAGCGTGGTAATCTTACTTAAAACTCTTTAACATCTCTTCAGTTGATGAAAGAATTTGAGAACAAGGATGGCTGCTTGTTCTTTATTTTCAGAAGACTCCCGGTAGCCTCACCAAGTGTCTTCTATAGGTTTTCGCTTTGTAGTTAAAAAGTACATAGATAGAGGTATGCTAGTTTGTAACTTCTTGCTAGTACACGAAACGTGCTGCATCACTGGCATAGGGGAATGGTTCTGGGTGCATAGAGGCATGCAAATACTACTTCTGCATGAAAAATTTGAGCCTGCTCCAAAACTCTTTGCCCTCTGTCTTAAGCCTTTGAGTGCCTTACATATCATTTCCTCCTTTCCCATTCAGGAAGACCTGGGACCCATGGGCTCTTGCTTGTTTCCCTGCGTGAATGGTCTGTAAACTCTTCAACATTGTTCAGGAGATTCATTTTCCTTCTTCCTTAGAGTGTAACAGGACTTTTTATTCCCCTTTTCCTAGGGAGTGGTGCTACTAGGATGAACTTAGGCCTATATTCTGTGATAAATGACTGAGTACATCCTTGCCTTGTGCCTTTTTTTTTCCATCTTGTAAGGAGGACTGTAATTTCCTCCCTCACAAAGCTCTTCTAAGGTTCAGCTAGTTCTTAGTAAGAGCTAAGCTGGTGATGCGAGGCTGAAAAACGTTTCACACTTGCAGAGTATTCTTACTTGCAATGAAACATCATCATCACTTCCACACTTTTTCCTCAACCCAGTCCCTTGTGAAGGATTACCCTGGGGGAGAGAGAGGACTGTGATTTCAGATCTCCCCCTGCCCCAGCTCTTAAAATGCCTGCTATAACCCTCAAAAACTGCTCAGAGCTATCCTGACCTCTTCTGTATCTGAATACTTACCAGGATTTTCTGGTTCATACATTGCAATAAGTGATTCGAGGTCAGTCGTAATGTAGACACTTGGATAAACTTCCACAGTCACAGGGATTCAGGTATCTGTAGTTCAGCAGGCAAAATAGAACATTCTAATGCCAGGTGGGTAGTTGCAAACACATGCTGATCCACTGTCTTGGAGCACATAGTCTTGTGTTAATTAGTTTTCATTTGTACAACTTCTAAGCTGAAGCATGTGAAAGGAGATTCAGGCCTATTACTGTTATGTTGAGAGTCTGTAAGTGGCAGCTTAGATCACAGGACAGTATCTTCCACATTCTTCTGTGTGCCTCCCAAGTTTGGATTCCCGTAATTGAGCCAATTTGCAGAAGTACTACTTAATGCAGCTCTAAATATCAGCCCCCTGCCTTTCCTTTTCTTTTTTAAAATGTCTCATGATAGCTGAATTTGCCATTTATGTTTGAAAAGCTTCATGGTTGAATCCTGGCTCCCCTGATGCCAAGCGGAGTTTCCAAGCTTAAGTAGGCCAGGATTTTCCTCCATGTGACAGACATAAAAACTTCATATTTTGAGGAGGATTTTTTTTTTTTCTTGGCTGTAGGACTGCATTTTTTTGGGAATCACCTTTACTGCAAGAGATGCTTCTTGCAATCCAAAGATGCATTTACAGAGTGAAAACTCAGCATGGAGCTCTTAAGAGATCTATTCCAGTTACACTTCCTTCCCTAGTCATAAATATTTGCCTTCCCCAATCAGCTCCACAAAGATTGGGCTTGTGCTGACTTGCTGGTTTGTTGATTTTGATTCCAAGCTTGGTTGGAATGCTCAGTTCAAGAAAAAATAATCAAGTCTCTTAGCATTTTGCATCGTAAAATCTGAGTATTTCAAATTATTGAAAGCATAAAGTGCCTTTTTCTCTTGATAGCAGCAGAAGTGCCCAGGCTTTAGTGCTTGCAGTCACTGCAGTGTTGCCCCACATGGTGGCAATGTTGTACAAGCCTGTCAGAGTGGGGAAGCTACCAGGGCTGGGCTCTGCTCAGCATCCCAGGCTGGGCTCTGCTCAGCATTTGCAACATCACATATTCCAGATCTTCCTGTTACAACTTAAAAAAGGGCCTGCTCAGCTTAAGGCATGCCTGCATTACAATATGTGCTGTGTTAAGACCAGGCTCTGACTGCCTTGTATGGATGACGTTTTTTCCTAACCATGCTATGTAATTGCACCCCACCCTGAGGGGCCAAGGCGTTGCATGGCAGGTCCATATTTGGTGATTATGTATCATCTATTGGACAGGCTAACCCTACATGGATAGACGTGGGATTCATCTGTTTAGGACTGTGCGTGCAGCACAAAATTTGAGACAGCTGCTCATCTAACTGGAGAATTTTACAGGGGAAACTTCTAGTCAGCTTGTTCAGGAGGGAGCTTGAGGGATGAGTTCTGTGTTTCTAAATTAGACTCAGGCCCTTATTCTAATAAAAACAAAACCAAAAAAGAAAAACAGACCTGAAGGAAATGAGTGATGTGGATGTAATGGATGTTTGTGTCTGTTTAGATGTGCAGGGCTCCTGATAAAGTGCACTAAGTCCACTGAAACTGCAAAGATGTGTGTTGGCCAAGGTCTTGGCCAGCTGTTATACCCTCCTGGGAGTCAACCAGTTTAGGGTAGCATCAGAGACAAGGGCTTTGTGGATCATTGTTGTTATCTACTTTAGCTGCTGATTCAGGACATGTGATTTTAAATAAAAATAGCTAATGTTGCAAAAGTGATGGGAAGAGAATGAAAAATATCAATGCAGTTTCAATCAAAACCACAGTTTTATCAGAGTAGTGGAAATATATGGCCACAGTGCACCTAACCATCAGGATTCAAACCTTTAAGACGGGCTCCAGATGCTATGATGCTCTTCAGAGGCCATGATGGAGGCAAGTCTTACGACTAGCACTAATAACAGCAACCTGTCTACTGCGACATCAGCACTTAAAATTGATGAGCATTGTATTTAGAGCAAAGTATTTTTCATTAGCTATATTCTTGGATCCTTCAGGATTTGCATTCTTAGAATTTCTGTGTAACGTTGCAGACATGGTCTTACCTTTGCTATAGTGAAGAGTGGGATTCTTGTCTCATTACTTGATTGCAGAACATGGGGCTTCACCTTAACAGCCAAAGTTGCAAGCCTGATGAGAAAATAATGAAAAGTGGCAATGCAGTGTTATTATGACCACCCAAATAACTAAAATACAACATCCCCCCTCTCAAAACCTACAGCTGCATCCTGTTAAATGTGGGTTCTGTGTTTGAAGCGTGATCACCTTGTGCTATACGTACAAGGCTATCCTAACATGATATTTTTATAAACTTACCATTGTGTGTTGAAATTCAGACTGTGCAGGGTTAAAGGCTTTCAGAACACCTCTTTTGTTTCATTTTACCTATCCAGCTAAAATGAGAACATAGCAAGCTGGCAGAAGGTTTCTAAATGACTGTGATACTTCCTTTAAAAATGTCTGTTTCTTTTTACTTAACTAATACCTCAATTGTATTAGTTATATTGTTTTTCAGCATCAGTGGGTTTGATTGTGGTGAGCTAACTCCTGTGCTGATATTCTTTTGAGGTAATGGACTATAACATCAACCTGGGAAAACACCTTCTTCCCTTGGTGGTTCAGGTGTTGAAATATTGCACCTGTCCTCAGCTCAGGCATTACTTTCAGCAGCCTCCTCGCTGCTCCCTCTGGTCCCTCAAGCCTCACATTCGGCAGATGTGGTTAAAAGCTTTGCTTGTCATTCTCTATAAGGTGAGTGGTCTTAAGAAGATGCTGTCAACATTACAATTGACACCTCGACTTGAAACTTATTACAGATAAAAGATTTGCCTACTTGCTGCAGTTAATTTCAGTGTCTGAAGTAGTTAGGCTTTCATCTGTGCCACTGACCTATTATGTCTGTTGTCTGTATTGTCTTTCACATAGTTAACTGAGAAAGGAAAATATGGATTTGAAAATAGGAAAAAAAACTATACAAGGTTCCAATGAAGAGCATTGAAGTAACTTAGAATGTTTTAAATAATTTTAGGATTTAAATGAGTTACTTTAAATGGGGAAAGTCAGTTAAACAGCATGTATTCTATAGCTGAGTGATGCTTTTTAGGAAGTGTTGTTGAAATGTAACATGTTTATGCACTAAAATGGAGCTGTGAATACTTTTGATATGCTTAACAGATTTCTAGCAGTTCTGTAGGTCATACAAGGAAGTGAAGACACTAGAAATGAATGACAATGTGGTGCTGATTGAAATAGAGTATTTGGAGAAGAGTTCTGATGACTGTATTCTTATTAATAGTTGGTTTTGTCATACAGAAGTCAAGAAAACAATATATTAAATGTTACTAATAGGGATTTCTTTAATTTTTTTAAAAAAATCTGTGTACAAAGCTGAAAACAGTCCTGCTTTTCATGATGTATTTAGAAATGTATCATCAAAGGAAGGCAAGGGGCATCCAGCTGACAATATTCTTGACATTTTTCTGTTTTACTGCCTAAATGTTTATCCAAGGAGAAGAGTTATTTTTTAAGCTGAACTTTTTTCTCTTTCACTGCACAGTACCCCTACAGAGACTGTGAAATCAGCAAGATTGTACTTCACCTAATCCACATCACAGTCAATACCCTCAACGCTCAGTATCACAGCTGCAAGCCCCATGCAACTGCTGGTCCTTTGTATAGTGACAACAGTAACATAAGCCGATACAGTGAAAAGGAAAAAGGTATTTTTAACACTCTCATTTAGATTATTTAAATCAATGACTATCATTAAATCTTGCAGATGTTGTAGAACTGGATAAATATGGTCTGAATTTTAGAACATAATGCTCAGAACTGAGTCCAAGGTGTGACTTACCTGACTAGCTGTAGTCATCTGTAGTAAAAGAAATACACAATTTCTCTGTAGGGTAAGCATAGCACAGCAGTCTAACATCTCTTGGAGGGAGTGAATCTTAAACTTATTAGTTCAGTCACCATACCTGGATAGTCTTTGGCCTTTTCTGCGACAATATTAGCTGATCGTGCCCACATACAAAGTGTGCAACCAGCCTCACACTGTGTTCTGTTTATACTGTATAATAACATGGCATAGTAGCAAATATTTAATGTAGAAAAAACAATTAAATTAGCCTAGAGTTTGCTTTTCTCTGTAAAAGGAGCTGAAGTTGACTAGTTTACATGACAAGGTATGTGATGAGGATGTTTAAAGGTGGAAGAGCATTAATGGTTCAGTCCTGAGATTGTTAACTCTGTATGTGCTTGCTAGCTGTAGCAGAGGTGCTGTGGTGGTGTGAACTGGTGTGAGACTGGGACTTGAAATAACATGGTGTCACTGAATTTCTTACAGTTGTGAAGTTTATTATATGACAAGTATTTATGGACAATGTTGAACACGTTCTTGCCTTTTAGCTGCTTGTTTGCTGCCTGCATCCTCCTTCTCAAACAGTCTTCCCTCTATGCAGCAAACTTTTCTTCCAAAGAATACAGGCAGCACTCTTTTTGTACATGGTGGTACCTTTTCCTTTTTTGTTGCTTGTTGCTCATGAAAAGACATCCAGCAGAATGACGACACCAGATTTTACCTGAACGCTCTATTATTCAACTCTAGCAAATTAAAGCAAACTTAAAATGGATATAAATATTGTATTGCATTCGTTATATTCTCACTCACTTTGGACATTTTGTATTGCTAGAGGAGGGCTAAGAAGGTTCAGATAACTGTGGATGTATTATGAATTTGTCTTTGTTAATGCCTTAATTAATTTGACTTAATTAATAATGACTCAATAATGCTGAGGGTAGTAGTAATACATTTGTAATGTATTCAGTTGCTGGATTGATACTGAGACATTTCTAACATAAAGCAAGGTGCCTAAGTACCTAGCTTGCTATTCACAGTAAATGCCAAGTTAGGTTTAGAAAACCTGGAGTTCCAGTCTCATGTCCAGTGTTGGTTCCCTGGGTGGCCTTGTCTCCCTTCATCATTATTTCCCTGTGTTTAAAGTAAGAGGAATAATATTTACTTGTTTTCTAAAGCTGTTGTGAAGGGCTTGGGGCTGCTCAGAGGTAAAGGACCATAAATGGACAAATTTTAATGTGTAAATGCTGATTTAATTGTAGGGTTGTTTCTCCTTTGCTGAAGTGCTGCAGAAAGAAGAGATAGTAGAAAAGTTTTCTTCCACCTGCAAGAAGCAGCCAATATAATTCCACAGGGACTTGGAAAGTTGAAGCCTTTCCCACTTTTTCTAAAGAGGCTTGTTTAATCTTTTCTCAGATAGTGTATGTGCTGCTGTCATCATCAAAGGCGGTGTTTAGATGATCTGCAGATGAGGATTTCATTATTGTGCAGCAAGAATCCCTATGCTAAAAATGTTTTTTGCCATTACTGAAGCTTTTTTCCTAACTTTTCTGCCACAGTTGATTGTGGGGATCATGGCAAGTGTACAGACTGTTGTAGAGTTGATGATATAATCTTTTGAGAAGACGCATTTGTTACCAAGGGGAAGAAGTTAGGTACATAGGACATGATGTTAAAAGTGATTTCCTAACTTATTAAACCCAGTCCCTGCAGAAATTCTTACTATCAGCTTTGAACGAGTTTTTTCTGGATCCATCATATCAATTAGGATCTTCCTGATGCTTTTAAGTGGCAGGTCTGTAGTTTCATGTGTAATAGAAACTTTCCAGCAATTTCAAAGCTGAAGATATGAATGTCCAGTTTAAATCTTCAGTTTTTGGCTATTCTAACTCTTTGCCATATTTACCTCTTCATTCCTAGATACCAAATGCATTTCCTCTCCATGTTTCCATACTAGAATAAACAGGGCAAGCTTTTCTACTTCATCTCTTGAGTGCTCTGGTTTCTTTATCGTCCCGGTAGTGTTTCTTATCTCCTTGGAGATGAATCACTAGACATGACAGATACGGATTTTTCCTTTGTTTATTTTTTTTATGGCCATTTCATGCAGGTTGATGTGGTTATTTTTTGATGGATAAAGACATTGGGATATTTCTTTCTCTCTGCCATTTTCAACCAGTAGCTCTTAATCTAGAGCATTATGTTTTGCTGTTGCTACTTAGATGAATAATTTCATAATTCATACTCTTAGGTACTCTTAGTGTGCTTTTATTGCTGCCAGCTTCCAAAGATTATCTATTTCTTCCTTCTTCACTCCCCTGTTTTGCTGGTTTATTACTGATCTTTCAGGTTTTGTACTAATTTCAGTCTTCTTCCATTTAGCATTTTTCACTGAGCATTGTAGAACTTCAGATCTATTGCATTGCTTCCATCTAAAGAATCTGCATTATTACCTGTAGAAAAGAACAGCTTAGAATAGTAAAAGCTGGATATACTTTTGTTGCATTGTAACCCATTTTTTTTTCGTTTATCTCTCTCCTTTCTGACCTTAATTCAAGATGTGACAAGAATGGTAAAGTTATACCTGGGATATAAATTTTCTTGCAAGTTTCAGATGATTCTTCATTTTCAACTTCAAGTTTAATTGAAACTAG
The DNA here is from genome assembly GCF_000691845.1 of Merops nubicus. Taxonomy (NCBI): domain Eukaryota; kingdom Metazoa; phylum Chordata; class Aves; order Coraciiformes; family Meropidae; genus Merops; species Merops nubicus. The sequence goes on from NW_008587900.1 coordinate 10,614, forward strand.
CTGAGGTTTTGTTACATAGACAGCTTTTCATTCAAGGAATTGCACTCTCTTAAGACTAATAAAGTTTTTTCTCTTTCTCCAGCAGAGGAAGATAGTGTTTTTGATGAATCTGATATTCATGATACACCAACTGGACCTTGTAATAAAGAATCTCAAACTTTCTTTGCAAGGCTGAAAAGAATTGGTGGCAGCAAAATGGTGAAATATCAACCAGTTGAGATGAATGCTCAGAGAAGTATGAATTGTTTTGTTGGTATAAACTCATGCAAAAATACAATTTCCTACTCTTAGTTTCAAGCGACCACCTTTCTTTGTAGAGATTGTTACAGTGGGTAATTTGAATACAAGTATTCTGTCTGACTTTTGAGAGCAGGTACTCCTTATTTCTCTGAATGAATTCTCTTACAGGAATCTTAAAGTAGGCACTTCAGAAGAAAAATACCTAAAATCAGCAGTTATTTTCTGAAACTTTAAGCTCATTTGAATGTAAAAATGTTTAAGAGGATTTGCTGCTATTTTTTTCCACTATTGGGCTGAAGATTTATGCTAAAATTTATTTTTTCCCAGGAATTGATTTTTTTTTTTTTTTTTTTTAAATGAAGTTGGACTTTAGGCTAAGCAAACTTGTTGTCACTGCTGTAGATATTACAGTTTTCCACTGGTAAAAAGGGTCCTCTTTTGGTTTCAAAAAATAAGAAGGATTTTGTTTACAAATTTAGGTTTCTAAAATGAATATGCCCCCAAAATTAAAGAGATTTCTGCCACTACCCACACGCCTTTTTTTCTTTTAGGTGTTTGCACGGGAGGGGAATGATTCTGACTCGAGCAAATATCTACTTTAACTTTTCTCAATTTTTTTTTTTTTTTGTGTGGTGGTTCATACATGGAGCATTTTGAAATATGGTGATAATAATTATCACAAATATTCTGATTTATGTGGAAATATGTTATTCATAATAACAACAGTGATAAGCTTTCAGGATGTTTTCAGTGAATGGGTTCCCATAGCAAAATACCAGTGCAGTAGTTGTATCAGCAGATATAACTGTTCACTTTTACTCCTCCCTAGGACAGGGAGCTATGACTATATAGTGTGGTAGTTTCTAGACTCTGCTGGGGTCTAGGATCACTGGGGGAAAAATTCTCTCAACACCTGTCTGATCTCAGACTTGTGCTGCCACATTCCCACTGCTACTGCTACCCTTGTTTCTCAAATTAGAAGCACCCATTTTAAGCTCACTTTGTTGCAGTAAATAAGGTGTAGGTGTACTCCAATATCTGCTGATGTCCAAATGATGATCACGATGCTATAGTCCAAAATAATTTTGAAACCTTTTCAGAGGGGTCTGTGTAGATCATTTCTTCTGTCATCTCTCATGCCCAATGCAGTCCTCCCAAGTGTCTATATAAATTACTTCCTTATGCCATCTTCTTTTCAATGTCTAAGGTTAAAGGTTGATCTTCAGGGTGGATCTGTCCAGGATGAGTTGAATTTGGATAGAATTCAGATAAAACCTATCATCCCAACAGTAGAGTTTTTTTTTGTTGTTGTTGGTTGTAAAAATCTATGTAATGTGGCTCTGAAGTTAAAACAAAATCTAGACAATTTTAACTAATGCTGGGTTTGTATTTGAAATGCCAGTCACATTGAACCGTGATCTAAAGATGAAGATATCTGCCAGAAGTCTCCAACTGAGGTAGTATTAGCTCTCTCTGTTTTAATCAGGTGAAATAGAGCTGGCTGAATATAGAGAGACGGGGGCCTTACAAGACAGCATTCTGCGCTGTGTGAGAGAAGAAAGCATTCAGAAAAAAAAACTGCGCTCTCTAAAACAAAAATCTCTTGATATAGGGAATGCAGACTCCCTGTTGTTTGCCTTAGATGAGCACCGCAGGAAGTCCTGCATAGACCGCTGTGACTTGGACAGACCTCCTGTCCCTGCCGCCCATGCCACGCACAGGCAGAGCGACTATGGGCGCTCGCGGCAGAACTCTTCTACTAAAGCTGAGCATGTAGAGGCGCAAGAACATCTTCCTCGTACAGAGAGTTTCCAGGAAACAAGAAGACCTGTCATACCAGAAGTTAGGCTAAACTGCATGGAAACGTATGAAGTGAAAGTGGACTCTCCAGTGAAACCTGCTGGTCCTAAGGAAGATTTAGATCTGATAGATTTGTCCTCTGACTCAACATCGGGTCCTGAAAAGCATTCGGTACTCTCCACTTCAGACAGTGACTCTTTAGTCTTTGAGCCACTTCCGCCCCTTAGAATAGTGGAGAGCGATGAAGAAGAAGAAACAACAAACCAGCTGAATGCTGGGGTCTCTGGCAAAACTGCTGCATCATCTCCCTCAAGCCCTATCAATGTCTCTGCACTCAGCCTCAGCACAACTCCGCTCGTCCAGTTCAGCATTGAAGATTGCTCCAAAGACTTTAGTTCTAAGGATACAAGCAACAGTGCTTCAGCAGGAATAGAGGAGTTCCTTTCTACCTCTCCCAAAGATCAAAACAACTCTTCAGAGTCAGTTAAGCCAGAAGGACTTCAGGACATGTCCAGTGGGAACCCACTAACACTGAAACAGAAAAGGGACCTGCTGCAGAAGTCATTTGCCCTTCCAGAAATGTCCCTTGATGATAACTCTGAGCTCAGCATGGAGGAAATTAAACCTAGTGGAGCAATTCCAAGCCCAAATGTAAAGACAGTCCTCATTAAAGTCCCTGAAGATTCTGAAAACCAAACAGAAAGTAGTAGACTTGACACCAACACAGAATCTGACAATGAGCAAAACATGGAGCAGAAACAAGAAGAGGAGACTGAGGAGTCAGAATTTAAGATTCAAATTGTTCCTCGCCAGAGGAAGCAGAGGAAGATTGCTGTGAGTGCTATTCAGAGAGAATACCTGGACATTTCCTTTAACATCCTTGACAAGCTGGGAGAGCAGAAGGAGGCAGGTGAGCTCAATGGCTGACCCAGTCAGGTGGCTTATTACTGCAGGAAGGTTTTACTAACAGACCAGTATAAGGAGAGGTGTCTGTAAGTGTAGGGAGAGATGTGTATATATAGCAGCTGATGCCGTCTGAGCTCGCTGAATGCTTTCAAGTGTTTGTTTCTCAGAAGACCTGTACTAACCATACAGGTATCGTGCATGTGTGAGGGCCCATTTGAAAAGGAAAGTGGAGCTCATTGACAAAATTTTTACTTCTGATATCCAAGTAAGGGAGTGAAGCTCCATGGCCTCTTTATATGAGCCGTCAGAAAAATTGTCATAGTTCTGTGCCTTTAATCCTGCTAATCTAGTCCGTACTATGCTGATTCTCTTCTGCGTGGATGGTCAGGCTTTTAAAAGATACTAAGCTGTCATTTAAACTAACTTTACATCAGTGGTGCCTCCCTTATTTCCATATTGGTGGTTCTAATCACTCTGTGAGTGGGATCAAAATCAAACTCTATGTGCAGTTATTAGTTCTGAGCTCTAAAGAGCATAGGTGAAAATCTCCTTTAAAAAGTGATTTTAAGCAGTAGATTTCTGTGCTTCCATAAAAGTTCTTACGACACACACACACTGAATCCTATTAAAACTGCTGGGAATGCCAGATGATGAATGGATGGCTGAAAAGATGTGAAAAAGCCACTCAGGGAGAATATTTCTTGCTTCTAAATACTGAGCATTTAAGCATAATTTTCACGTGCAGATCCTGCTGCCAAAGGACTTTCAACACTAGAAATGCCAAGAGAGTCATCGTCTGCACCGACCCTTGAAGCAGGTGTCCCAGAGACAAGTAGTCACTCTTCCATATCAAGTAAGTTTACCTCTGATTTGAGAATTAAATCCAAGTTACTCTATTTGTGTGTCAGACACATAATGTATAGTAAATGCCTTCCCTGAGTTTCACTGATTCTTGGAAGTACAGCTGTGTTGGCTGTCATTAGATCTGTTAAATCTCTGTTGGTCAGCAGGATTTTAGCAGTTAGTGACTGCAGGATTTTCTGTTGTGACCTGGCAAATTTGACACGTGGTTTTCTTGATTTAGAGTAGGTAGCAGCTAAAGACAGTATTTCACTAAACCTGAATGTTTATTTTCCAGTGAGAGAAAGCATTGTCAGCTGTCAGCGCACAGAAGCGGAGGATGAGAGCACCGCAGGGCTATTACTGTGGTCTCCAGTACATTTCTTGTACCTTAGGAAAAACAATCTCTTGCAATTTTTGTGAGATACCTTGAAATGCCACTTCCTCAGCTGCTTGCTGAAATGTGGTAACTATTTATCTGAGAATTCCATACCCATTTCAGTGCAAAGTGAACTGGATTGGGTTAATTAGACATTGACACGTGGCCTAACAGAGCAGATGTAGATAATGTTGGAAGGTGGGGGGATCTTAGGACGCTAGCAAAATCAAGAATGGTTTGTGCAACTAAAAAGCAGCTAAACAAATGCTAGTTAAGACCTCTATCTCTCTGGTTTCACTGAGTGATAGATATTCCTGTAAATTCCAATATACGAAATCAGGAATAGTATCTATATGATATTGAGCCTACATTCCTTTGTAAATACTGCTTTCTTCTTTCTGTGTGCCTTAGTTTGCAGCTGCAAGAGGGATGTGAGTGCTTTCATTGTGTTTCTTCTCCATGTAGACCTGAAATATTTTTGACCTTCTATTACATGTCTTTACAGTGTTTTGCATAATAACCCCTGATCAGGACAGTGAGCGTGAGGCACCTCTGCAGTGCAAATAGATAACATTACTTGTACACTATGCCTGGCCACAGAAAGCATAAATCATTAACTGTGACAGGAAGATTTTGTCTTTGGACTTCTGTTCTCAAGTAGAGAATTTCACAGCAATGGAGGGAGGATTGACTAGATCACTAGCTAACCTATGAAAGACTCACCAGCTACTGTATGAAGGTTACTGATCTTCTCTATGATAGCTTTCTTTTAGAAAACCTGGTCAAGGAAAACTTCCCTACGTATGCCACTAGTTGGTCATCAGCATGAATAGTCACATACTGGTCCACAAGGAATTAGTCTGGTTCCATCACTGTTCAAAAGCTGGCAGCTCTCAAGGTTTTTGGTTTTTAGACATTTTTGTTTTCTTGACATCAGTATTTGAAATCATGGCTGTCCTTGAGGTATCAGGTAAATAACCCTGGAAATCCAAACCTGCTTAATAATAGCCTAACTATGTGAAATATGCATGAATTTTTTTTTTTTTTAATTGCAATCACAAAAGCTGTTAAGAAAATTCAAAGAGATCATTTTCTATATTTTGACAGTCATCTGCACTCCAAGCAGTCTTGTCAGTTCTAACATTAATTGCTGTTCTTTCATCAGGAAATTCTATGCTTGATAAAGAGATAAAGCATCTATTTAAAATCCTTGCCCTGGACACTATGGAAATTCTATTTTCTCCTAATTTGCTGTGACAGGCAGCTGCAATATAACTTTGAAAAGTGAAATATGGAATGGTTTCTTGGTCTTGTTCAGTTCCAGAAGTTCAGTTATACTAGGACTGCTTTGCAGCAGTACTGGAGAAGTTTGTGCTTGGACCAAAAATAGAGTTTAGATGCACTCTGATACATTGAAGGGATATAATGAGGGAAAACTTAAAATACTTCACCTAATAAAATAATTTCAATGTGCAGATCCCACTGAAGTTATCATTGTGTTTATTATTACTTAGGGCCTGTATTTGTTTTCTCTGAATTTGAAACTCTTACATAAAAACTGAGTAGAACAAGTTTAGGAGAAGGCACTCAAGCCCCCAGAGCTTTCTGAAAGCTGTAGTTTATCCTGTGTCTGTACTTCTTCATCACAGTTCATAACGTGAAGTGCTGCATTTATTTCCAGAGCTTATCTGGGTACTGGCTGAAATTTTAGGATGGAACTCCCTGATACTATGTTAATACTCTTTAACAATGTTGAATGTAGTCACAAATGAGAATAATCATTAGGAGAAGATTTAGTGTTGTTGCCCCTGCTTTAAGGCCCTGTTTAGGGAAGCACTTAAACATGTAGATAAGGCAACATTTTAAAAGTTTTCCTGCAAGGAGATGCATGTCAGCAATCTCACATGCCTTGTTGAAGCATACAGTGAAAAATGATTTTGGTTTCAGTGGTGGAAATACATTGCTCAGACTCAACCATCAATGCAAATGTATTACGTTTTTCAATTTGAATTTTCTTATGAATGGAGAAGAAAGTAAGAATGTATATGATCTGTTTCTTCCTCCATGTAAGCAATGAGAAAAGACATTGTCAAAAAAGTCTTAAGTTTTAAACCCACAATTGTTTGTGGTTTTTTTTTTTTTTTTTTTTTTTTTGTCTGTGTGAGCATTATCTGGTCAGGCATATCTCTTAAAGCAAACAGTAATATCCATTTAAAAAAGTATTGTAAACAATTCTGTAAGGGAAAATTGACAGTTCCGTGTAAGAGGAATGTCAATGAAGTTACAAAGAGACCCATCTTCAAAGGCATGCTGGCTTCACACTTCAGAAGAGCATGCCACTGTTGTGCCTGAGTGGTGGGCATTTGGGAGGCCTGTTCAGCTAGGGTCACCTGTGAAAGGGGCTGGTGTTAGTTAGTGAATTTGATTTCCTGTGGTGAACATGGACAGAGCAGTCCTCCATACTTTGCTGTGAGAAGACTGAGTTTCCTTACTTGGTACATGGTATGTGAGTGAGATTCAAGTATACACTTATCATCTATCAGCATGGGGATTTTGTGGTAGTATCTTACATTTTACACATACCACATGTTTTGAAGAGCTTTCATAATATTTGGAGGCAAAAGGGCACTGACAGTTGACGTCATAGATGATATCCTGAATCCAAGTCACTAATGACTGATGTCATTGGGGCCAGAATTGTGCTCTGTGTAGTAGTGTGAAAAGTGCACATTGACATGAGGAAGATTCTTAAAGCAAGCAGTCATTGTCCTTTCAGCATTTATCTCATGCTGGCTTGTAGGACAAGGAACTAAAAGTAGTTTTACATGCTGTCTGAGCCCCTGAAATCCTTTTGCATTTCTAACTTGCAGCTCAGTTCAGACAAATGAAAAGAGGCTCTTTGGGAGCTCTGACAATGAACCAGCTAATGAAGAGACAGCTGGAACACCAGTCTAGTGCTCCCCACAATATCAGCACTTGGGATACTGGTGAGCTGCATTTATTGTTCTTTATTTCTATCTCCTAAACCAATTACTTTCTGTATCAGTCCATTAAAATAGGGAGTATTTATATTCTAACACTGCAGAGGAGTAATCATTCTCAAATCTGAAGTGAAACTTTGTAGTGAGTACCAGATTCTCACTTGGTATGAATTGGAACAGTTAAAATTAGGAGGCAGTCCCTCTGGTACAGTGGTGTCCCTACAATTTTGTGTACTACTTGTATTATTACCTGGCTTCACTGAATGAAATGGAAGTATCACGGCTGATTTCATTAGGTATAGGATTTCATGCCTAGTGCATGGAATCATTTATTTGCATGTATGGTTTACAGTGGTGTTGGTACAACCAATGCTTTTTTCCTCACTTTAAGATGAATACAAAGCAATGAAAACTGAATTAAGGACATAATTTCCTCGTTACTTGTGTTTAATTTTGTTTTTTTTTTTTCTATAAAAGATTTTCTGTTACGACCAAATTGTAGCTGATGTCACTAAACAATGGATTAATTATGATTTATTGTAAATGCTAGGTACTTTATTGACCATCTTAATTTAGTGACATTATGGAATTGTACTTATAAGGAATTTATCAACAGATCTAGATGCATCTAGGGGAAGGAGTGCTTAAAATGCTATACAGAACTTAGCATGCTGAATGAATATCTCAACACCAGTTCTTGAAAGCTGAGGCTTTTTTTTCTTGATTTGGTCTTCAATGTCAAGTTCCATCAAACTAGATCTTGTGGCTGAAGAATGGCTAAAGGTATGGTATATGGTACAGGATTATCCACTCTACTCCAGTCTACTGAGTAGCATACTCAGCATAAGATCCTTACATCATAAAGGTCAGAACTGGTCAGTGACTATGTTTTTTTTTGTCCTATCAGCAGGTAAGTTTGCTCATTGAAGAGACCTCGCTGGTATCACCTAGTTTATCAGGCAGGGGTTTAGTGATGAAACAGTTATTGTTTCCATTCTGCAAGAAGTAGTTAGCCTGTATTCAAGAAGTACAAGTCAGTTCTCAAAACCGCTTAGGAAGTGTGTCTTGTAATCTTGTTCCAAGTCCACTAGCTTTCTTCACTTCTATGACTGCTCACGTGAACTTTCATGCAAGCTAAAGGCCTCCAAGCACGAAGATACAAAGTAAAAATGTTCCTTTCTGGAAAGCTTTGCCTCTCTCAGTCTCTTTTTCAACCATTAACTTAAAACTGAAGCTATTATTTGGACAAAAACCAGTTATTTTTTAAGGACAAATGGTCAGTGTGGCTATTTGTCATTTCAGTGTCACACCACAATTTAAAGACTCATTATATTTGGGTATAAGGACCAGGAAATAGTCTTATTCCACATAAGTACATGATGCATGCTTGGTTCATTCATTCATTTATTTATTTATTTTTATTTTCATTGGTAGGTAGCATGTATCTCTTCCATTTCTTATTTCAAACCACTATTTTCCCAAGTTTGCTGTCTAGAAAACAAAATCATTTTGTGTCTAGCTTCTAACAGCACAAACTATACCTAACTTCTAGTTTCTTGCTGTTTCTAAATGATGTCTTTCTCTTTTTGTGACTCATATATTCCACATCTTGTTGAATCTTTATGGCTGGCACTCCCTTTCTTGTTTAATGACACTTTTCTATAATGCCTTCTTTGGTATTAGGTTATCTATGTCCTTTTTCGTTTGAGGACTGCTTTCATCTTTCTCTCTGCTTCCCTCCCCCATCCTTTTCTATGTTTAGAAAAAGAACTCTTTTTTTTTTTTTTTTTTTTTTTTTAATGGCTGTTGTATATGTCCTTCTCTTGTTTTAATTGTTTAAGACTTGTGGTGCTGGTCTCATAGCTGGAGCTCTCCAGCTCAATATGCTGGTTTCATAGTTCTGGAGACTGAAGTTCTGTATTTATTCACAGAGCAGATACAGCATGGAAAGCGGCTGTGCAATGTCCCTGTTTGCTTAAACCCCGACTTGGAGGGACCACCACTGAGAATCAGAGGTTAGTTCAGTGTCCATTTGACCAGATCTCTCTGCTAAGACTGCTTTTAGCATTTGTATGGTGTGTTGGGACTTGCATCCAGAGAACATGATAGGGAAACTTTAGAAGTCATGGTTAGAGGGATCGTCATTCATTGATGAGAGGGAAAAAAAGCTGGGCTAGAAATATGTGACAATCTACTCCTATTCCTTGCATTCTGGATGGTGTCCTACATTACTGAAGAGTATTGTGGACTTCCTGGAATGTCTGCTCATGTCCAACAAAATCTCAGGGGACAAATACAAAGTACTGAACTCTGAATGTAAAAGAAATATTTCCTTCCATACTTAATAAAATGATTGTTCAAAGCCTGTCTTACTCTTGTGAAACAAGCCTTCATCACTCTAATTTTGAGTTTAGAAATTGTGGGAGCTTCTTATTTTGCCGGAGAGTTGATAGTAAATTTGCTTTTTCTGCAGTAATTGGGATTGTCTCATCAGAAATTCCACCTGAATCTTGCATAGGTGGAGAAGCTACCTTCTGTTTCCATGGTTAAGTAATCTGGCTAGTATTAACATTAAATCTGAATCTGCAGATTGAAACAACTAGCAAGAAAGTCAGTAGTTCAATCACAGATTAAGTAATCCATTATCATCAAAAGGCCATTGGTGCTCTTCTAAAAATTGGTTCACAAACTGAGCTTTGCATAGATTGGTCTTTAGAATGAAATACCGTTGGGGACAGTTTGTATACATAATGGTGGTGTCTACCAGCTGAGCTCCCTGGATTCGTTATTGGAGCTGAACTGTATGGGAACAGAAGCAATGCTTTCTTTATCATGCCAGCAACATGTGACAACCAAAAGAGGTATTTTTATTTAATAATTGAGTCTCTTTTTCTGTCTTGGTGGCCTGGAGAATGGAAGTGCTAATAATATTTAAATTATCATCACAAGACATCTCAGATGAAAGAAGTGACTTGTACATCACAGTAGCTTTGATCCAAGTTCTTTATGGCTCATGGATGAGTCTGATTATTCTTGAGATTTTCTTAGCAACCAGAGTAGCTGGAGAGTTGCCTCTTCTGTATGTGTTTTCTGCAATTACTGTTGTCTGCTTGATGAAAACAAAGGGATGAAGGAAGGAAACCCACCATAGTGAGGAGACGTTAGACTGTCAGATCACTCTGTATTGCTGTAATTCTGGAAAGCAGAACTTGGAGAACTCAAGAGTTCTAATCTTCTATTTTACATAACTTTTGCTATTAAAACAAGCATCTATCAGAAATTAGGTGCACAAAAAGTGCCAAAGGCAAAAGGAACCCCACACGCTGGCATGATCACAGTGGCTGTGCACCCAGCTGAACAACTCTGCTTCGGAGGATAAAATGCTTGTGAAGCCTTTCAGTGGCAAGCATTTGTGCCCATCAGCTCTCCAATGTTCTCAGTGTTTCTCAACTCCTCGTGATTTTTTTCTTCTAGCAGTCCTTTCCTGTTTACATTCATATGCCTCTGTTACAAATGTTATGAATAGATTGGTGACCTGATAATGAGACACTTGAACGTCTTCATTCAGCAAGAACTATGAGAAGGTAGTTACCCAGGAGCATGGAGGAATACTGGAAATCTGGTGTCCAATCTCAGAGGAACTGCAGAATCAGCCTCTGTCCCTAAAAAATGAGTTGATACAATTACATCTGCCTTCCTGGAATTTTTGTTCTTCATTATCTTTTTTTCTAAGGATTTTTTGTTTCTTAAGTTTTTGGGTTTTTTTAATTGGTAGTTCTAGGTAAGTGGAATGATCTAGCAGAAGCAAGGAATGTGCTATATATCCTTTTGTAGACACCTTGTTTCTTATTTCTATGTACAGTAAAACTGTTATGGTTCTTTAGAAGTCTGCTTTTCAAGCAGTTTGGATTTCTGTTTAATGATTTTCTCTTTTTAAAAATTCTTTTTCCCCCCGATTGCCTTAAGGTGCCACAAAATCTAGCTTGCTGTCAGCACCCAGTATAGTCAGTATGTTTGTACCTGCACCAGAAGAATTTGCTGATGACCAGCCCATTTTGATGACTGACAAGTAAGTTCTTTTTCAGTTCCTTTCAAAGAACTCATTGAACTTTGCATAGGTCAAATAAAGTATAGATATACTTTATGGAAATATAAAGTCCATTCTATTATTTATCTCTATGCTGAGTTTTTAAATATGTTTTTTTTTTTACCACATGGTAAACATTTTCTAAACACTGCCAGCAAGGTGTACTTTTAATTCAGTAGGACATGTGTGAGTTTGCACAGGGAAATGATGACTCAGGCTGTTGTATTTGCTTGGAGGGCAGGGGAAGCACTTTCATCCTATTTTAAATCAGGAGTTCCTTGCGATCCACTGGAAACCACTTTTGCCTTATTTAAAAAATAAACAAACCACTCTTTTTAAAAATTCCTTTGTGTTTCTGTTGAAGTAGATACCTGTTGATGTGTAATCATGTGTAATCAACATACCATTTTAAATGCTGATACTCACTGATGCCACAGCTTTTTGCAAACCTTAACTGGTTGGTTAAAATGCCTCTAAATGAAGTATGTAAGATTACTCATTTAATGGAGAAGTAAAGCAGTCAGCGGAGAGCTGTGCATTGATTTGGTCAAAAACTGAGAAGAGAAACCAGAACTTGGTCATGCTCCTGTGCTCAGTCCAGTGGATGAATGTGCCAGGATGATCACTGGGGAAAGACAGGGCCACTGTGCAGGCTATGACTGGGAATGGACCTTATTGTGTAAGAAAGTGAAGCATCCCAAAAGTGAGACTTATCTTTGGTACTTCTTTTGCCCATTTCACCAAAGCTCTAGCACCACCTATTAACATACAGACCAGCTGAGCTTGACTTTCATTACTTTGCTGGCATTTTTTTCTTTCTGTTCAGTAACAAAGGCAAGAAAATTGCCTGTACAATTCCATTAAGTTAAAATATCACAATTTGTTGCAGTTAGTAACTGATTGATCAAATTAAGCAAGCCTTCCTACTGGGCTGAGATAAACCAGTTTCCCACACTGGTTTGCCGTTTTCATATGCTGTGAAAGCCTGTCTCATCTCTCCTAAACCTGACATCCCCTTTATAATTAGACATTATGGAGCCCTTTCAGAACTTCATCGTTCTCTTTGAGCATTTAAGGAAGGATAAGTGACAAAGCAGCAAATCTGCCCTGGGAAAGGAGAATTATCTGAAGGCTAAGGTTCCATGCCCCTGAAATGTTCTTTCATTCCTTTCTTAACAGCTATAACTGCTGTAGGAACCAATTGTGTCGTTATTTCCTAATTGTATAATTTGTTACTGACAATTCATGATGGACAGGAAGGATACTATGAAATTGTTCCATCTCTTCAAGATCGTGTGCGTCACTGTTTCTTCTGTGTTGCTAAACAGAAGAATGCCAGGGTTTTGAGCCCTCACCTGAGCCCAATTCATGCAAACTGGCTGGTGTTCACATTGCTGAGTGCTGGTCTTCACTGCAAACTGAAGCAGTCCAATACAGTGAGGGAATTGGCTGACAGTTACTGATGAAGGACCCGAAACAAAGCCTGCCCTGTGGCCCTTTTTCATTTGTCATTGAAGAAACAGCCAGTGCAGCTACTGAGAGGCTTTATTAGTGTTTGAAAGCCATGGACTGTTACTGTAGAAAGATCACAATTACATTATCTTTCTGAATAAATTTTAAATAGAGTGTAGTTAAAAGTAGTACTTTAAAAAGACATAGTCACACACATACGTATAAATAGTAATATTTTGTTTTAAAGTTGTTGAAGTCAGTTTTTAAAACTGTCCTTTGCAGGTGCCATGACTGTGGGGCTATTCTTGAAGAATATGATGAAGAAACACTAGGCCTGGCCATAGTTGTTCTCTCAACCTTCATTCACCTTAGTCCAGACTTGGCTGCTCCTTTGCTGTTGGACATTATGCAGTCTGTAGGAAGGTAAACTCAGAACTTTTCTCACTCCTTTATGATTGAAAGAAATTTTATGCCTGGAATTGGATTTACATAAACTTCACAATGTGAAGCTATGTATTTTAGAATTCATAAGTGAATAGCGTCTGGTTCTCTCTGCTTTATTACTCAACATTTTATCAATTTCTTGTGTAACTTCTTCCACTGTCACTTCAATTTTGGGCAGCTCTTTTGATGTCTTCCCCTTTTATCCTCCAAAGGGAGATTCCAGCTTGGGAGTCTTGCCAGATTGTCCCACTGTAAGCAGTGATGTAAAGAATTAATTCCACTTTTCTGCAGTGCCCTTAACCTTCCTTGAGTGCCCTGTTAATTACGTGAACAGCAATTTATGTAGCATACTCTGTGGTGTGCTTCTTGATCTTACTTTATTTGAGGAAAAATTGACTGTTAGTTTTTATTCTATTTGTTGCTCCTTGTGACTTTTTTTTTTTTTGCCTGACTTTTTGTGGCTTTTACATTGGATTCATGCTCTTTTCTGCTCTCATTTGAGACATGACTTCAGCCTTTGAAAAGAAGCTGCCTTTTTTTCTAATAACCTCCCTCACCTTTCCTTTCTTCTGCTCTCTTGAAGTTGTTCTTAGCAGGTGAGGTCCCGTGGCCCTTTGCTTCCATTGTAACGTTCTGAAATGGCTTCTGTGCTTCTTGTAAAGACTGAATTCTCGTAGCCACCTCTTTTTGCTGCTTTCACAGAATTTTTCACTTTTATGTAGTTCCTACTTTAGAAGTTATGCACAAATGTGGTTAGCTTTTCTGAATTTTGTTGCTCCTGGAGGACTGTTGATCACTCATCAACATACATGAAGCTCTTCAGCCTTTTTTCAGCCGTATTTTGTGTGCTAATTAGGACTGAGTTGCTTCGCCTTATAAGAGCTTTCTAACCAGCTGCTACATGAGATTGTCTATAATAAGGTCTTGAACATTTGATAACTATTATTTTTTGTTTGTGACTTATACCTGTGTGCACAGGATAAATGAAGCACACCATTACTATTATGTCCTTGCTGCTTCAGCCACTTCTTCAACCTCCTGCCGAAGAGGTGGGAGTGATGTATTGAGGGTGTTTCAGAAGAAACTCCTGAGCAGCACTGGAAGTGCAGAGGTGCTACAGAGCTCTTCTATCTGTGTTCTTTTCAGTGACTCAGGTTAAAACTGTTTGTCTGTGACTTCTGCAGAGGCACAGTCCTTCATAGCCCTGCCCTTCCACTACCTCCCAATTCCTTTTTAAATACAGCAGCTATTCAAGTCCTCCTCCATTTCCTTAATTGCAATTCCTGAAGGCTAGAGTTCCCTGCTGTCACTGCTAATGAACTCTGATGGAGGCAAAGTTTCTAATCTAGACAAATGCTAGCCATTCTGTGTGATCCTTGTAAATACAGCAGTACTACAGCCACAGAGAGTAAATTGTTTGGAAGATACATTATCGAGGGATGAGGGCCAAGAGAGGCTACCTTTTTCTGTGCTTTGAGAAAGAAATGCTGCATCTTTGGAATGAGGCAGCTGATTGCTTCAGAGCAGCAGATGGCACGCAACATGGAGTATTCCTGGTAAATGTCCTCTGTTGTTCCTACTGACTCTCATTTCTGACAAATTCTAAGTCCAGTAAGAGGCTCCCCACTAAATGATTATTTTGAATACAGGCAAAATAAATAACGTATACAAGCAGAGAGGCACTCAGGTTCCTCATGTATGTAACTTAATTTGCTGACTTTCATCAAGCAGTGCTGTGTCATTACCTCCAAATTCCTATCTGACAGCAGAGGAGAGAATCAAATAGATCTGCAGTTTCCAACTATTACTGTCATGCTTAGAAGAGGAAACGAGGAATTGGGAAATCCAGGGTCTTTCAGAATACCTAAACAATATACAGAGAGATTTTTCAAAAGTTATTTGCGTACCCACAGGTACAGATAGGCATCTATTGGGATTTTCAGAAGAGAAGAAGTTCTGGATTCGAGTTACAGACAATTAGAGATTGACATGTCTAGAAGACTCTGGCATGCACTTAACTTTATGCTCTAGTTCCTGAATCAAGATTTTTGACGTGTCGAGTTCATTGATTTCCAGTGAAATTTAGCTTTCCAAGTATCAAAGCCCCGTTTGAAAATGACATTTAGCCTCTTGCGTTAGTGAGCAGCTTTGAAAAGCTTAACTTCTCTTCTTAACATGTACAAATTTGAACTCACCCATTTACTGTCTACTGCCTGTTTACTGTTCTGCTTTGTGGTCTGCAAAGTGGAGGTAATGCTGGGGGTTCATGGCCTTTGTGCAACAAAATATTTAGAGTAGTAGCGATAAATACAAGCTGCAATTTCAAAAAGTTTCAGATGGTTCCAAGCATTCAGTGTCATTTGTGTCTCATGAAGTTTTTCCAAAGTTAGAAACCAAATGTTTTGTTTGTCATAAAACCCACACTTGCATTATTGTATTTAAAATGAGAGAAAAACTTCGCACAGGAGATTGATACTTTTTAAAAGAAATATTTTATGCTGTTCTATTTGTATGCTTTAGCAGATTTTTGAAAGTAAGTATAAAGTCCATTGAGCATGTGATTAGTCTCATTGCATTCTGCAGAAATCCTCATTTGTAAGCAGTTGCTTGAGTTATTCCAGAATCAAGGTCTGTATTGCTTGCAGGTAGCTTCAGACCCGTTTTCACCCAGAATTAGCTTTGCACACTGGAATTAGTATGTTGTATTTTAGTGTGGGCTCAAATGAGTTTTTCTGATTTATGCTGGGACAATTGAAGAGAATATAATCTACAGTTCCCTGCACCATCCAGCCTGAGATTGTAGCACTGCTGAAAATATGCTGGGTGCCCAGCTTGTCATCCATCATTAATGATCCATCTATTTTGTTTTACACTGATGCATTTGACTGAACTGCTGTAGGGTCCTTTTTGGAATTTGCCGTGGTGACTACAGAGGAAACTCTCTTCAGAACAGACGGTGACAGCAGATTGAGCAACAGCTCAATCCAGCCTAAAATGATGATGAATCAAAGATAAACATTGAAGTTCATCATCTGATGTAAATTAGTGTAGCTCTATGAACTTTCCATTTAGATGTACCAACTTATACCAGCTGAAATACTGATGTGCAGCAGATGAAAGTGAAACTATATTTTATTTTGTATATAAGAGGTGTTTCCAGTATACACCTTTTATAATTGCTTTTTAGTGGCTTTAGTATTAAAGATGAGTTGCTTTGATGTTATAAGCCCTGATGCTATTCATTTACATGTTCTGGTTATTGAAGTGAATGATTCTGCTTTAAGATTGTGTTCAGTATTTTCTTCACTGAATGTCCATATTTGGCTTTAACGTCTATGTTTAGGTACTAAAATAAATGACCTGATTTTTGAGAACCCAGTATTTCCCATCTGACTTTGTAAGAGCTCGTAGGTACTTAGTGTTTCTGAAAATAGATGGTTATTTAGGTGCCAAGATCTAGAACTAGAAGCCTCACTTCAGACTGCCAAGTAGAATTTTTGGCTTAGTCTATGTTGCTGTGTTAAGCAGAAACAATTCAGCCAGTAGGCAACTTCTGGCAAACTATTTTATTTCCAAATCCCTCTAGGTTACTAATTATCCAGATGTGCAGGTAAGGCAATAGCTTTACTTCATTATCTTCATACTAGTACAGGGAGGCAGGCAGACTTGTCCTTAGAGCTGTTAGGTATTTGTGAGACTGCAAGACTGAATAGAGTTTGTATGTTGTGCAAATATGATTTGACTCGATTTTATGTGCTTTTTAGAAGAAGATCTTTCTGGTGGCAATTTTAAACATTCTCTGAAATTCTTGTTTATTATTTAAAAAAAGATACTTTATTGGCTTACTTAAAAATGAAGCACAAAAATGCATAGAAGCTTCACTTATTTTTTTTTATTTTTATTCCAGGTTGGCATCAAGTACCAGTTTTTCTAACCAAGCAGAAAGGTATGGTAGCAAAGGATACCATGGCCAAAATGAAACAATCTAAAGCATCATCCTCCCTGGCTCTGAAATCAAATATATTTACCTTGTTGAAAATTTATTTAAGGTTTGTGGGTAGGGGGAAAAACCTGTCCTTTCCCACTTGAAGTATCTCATGTGTTCTGAAGATCAACAGGAATCCATATTCATGTGTGCTGAGCTTGAAAAAAATCAGATTCAGAGATAATTTAAAGATGCTTTCTTCTTTCCACGATTTCAGTGCAACTCTTCCTAGTGCAGTATGTATTTGGTATTTGTCATGATAAACTGTCTCCATACATTCATTCAAGTGATTCATCCTTGTCCACGGAGAAGCCGTGGTAGTGATGTCTTATTATGTAAATCAGCTACTGAATAGGATAAATTAATTTTGAGAGGCTGTAAGACATGTTCAGATGCGAGTTTGAGTAAATAGATAATACTTCAGCTTTTTAAATGAAACCATTAATTTTATGAGTGACTAGGAAGTACCTGATCTCTTGAAGAAAACTGCAAGAGGCAAATAAATATTATGTGTGTTTACCTATTGCTTATGTGTTTTATGGTAATGCCAGGAGCTTTATCCTGGATCACTGAAATACACTGAGTGGGACCAGGATTGTATTTCAAACTCAGGTAATTCACAAATAAAACTGTGTGGAAAATCAGGAAAAATGCAACTGTTTATTGAGATTTCAATACCTTTAATATGTGTACATAACATTTTCAGCTCTGCACAGTCGAGCTGAAGTGATAAAATCAACATGCTGAGCTGGTTTTGGGGATCGGGACAGTTCTGCCTTTGACTGTCTCTCTCCTAACCGAACATTTCCCTAATTAAAAATAACAGGATTATTTTTATTTTCTCTGTGGAGTAAGCTTTGAAGAATGTTTAGTCTGGAATGCAGTTTCTTTCTTCTTCCTTTTCCTCCCTTTCATCTCAGCATGATGATCCCTGGAAATGCTGCAGGTGTGGCCAAGCAGTTCCTCCGTTGTGTGTTCCATCAGCTGGCTCCCAACGGCATCTTCCCACAGCTCTTCCAGAGCAATATTAAAGGTAACATGTGATGCCTGACTGCATTTCTGACCCTTTCAGTTACCTCTGTACAGACAGCCAGAGCAAAAATGTCATTCAAATTTCAGATGGAAGTTTTTTACGGACCTTGGCCACATCTCTTATGGACTTTAGTGAGCTGAGTTCCATCGCTGCACTGAGCCAGCTGTTAGAGGTATGTTGGAAATTGCTCTGATAATGCTGCTGGTTTCATTACCATTCTCGGGCATATTGGATCATTTCTCCTCACTCATTAAGAGTTCAAACTTAGATCACCACAAGCAATGTGAATTTTTGTTTTGTCTTCCTAGAAGCAGAGTTAGGCTGTCCCCACCGTTTTCCTTCTGGGTTTCACTCTAGCTGACAGGTGTGTCTATGTGTGGTGTGGTGGTGTTTTGTTTGGTTGTTTTTTTTTAAAACTCTTTTTTCTCATAGCAGCTCCTGGAGCTACCCCCCACATTGGTAGTGTGGGCCATCCCTTACCCCAGCACTATTTCTGGTCTTCAGGAACATTTCTGCTCATGCATCTCAGTTCTTGCTCCCCTCTGTATCTGATGGCAGTTTCTCCAAGTAGTCCACAGACTTATTACCTGCCTTGCACTGACTGCCTTCTGTGTGCTTGGCTTGTTTCTACTGTGATTTTTATCTTCCTACTAGCACTAATCTCTTGCGTGTATCCTGCTTTTCCAAGAACACAGCAGTTGCTTCATACAAAGATTTTGACATCACTTCGAAACTGCTTATGTATTTCCAGGCCAAAAAACCATACGTTTTGTCTACTGAACATTAAATCAATGTACCTTGTTTCAAACTGTCAAAAGGAAAACATGGGCAATCCACTGGGAATACTTGAGTTCTTTATTTTTTTTAGTGCCATGCCATTCTAAGCAGGTTCCAGGTTAGGACCCTGCTTATAACATATTGGCTCAAAGTCTTTTGGTCAATACATTAAGAAGTAAAAGTGGTTTTGTGGATGGAAAGCTGCCCAGTGGAAAAGGACCTAAGGGTGTTGATTGACAGCTGGCTGAATATGAGCCAGCAGTGTGCCCAGGTGGCCAAGGCAGCCAACAGCTTCCTGGCTTGTATCAGAAATAGTGTGGCTAGGAGAACTAGGGAAGTGATCATCCTCCTGTACTCCGCACTGGTGAGGCTGCACCTTGAATACTGTGTCCAGATTTGGGCACGTCAGTACAAGAAAAACATTGGGGTGCTAGAGCAGGTCCAAAGAAGGGCAAAGAAGCTGGTGAAGGGTCTAGAGAACAGCTCTTCTGAGTAGCAGCTGAGCAAACTGGCCTTGTTCAGGCTGGAGAAAAGGGGAGACCTTGTTGCCCTCTACAACTACCTGGAAGGAGGTTGTAGTGAGGTGAGTGCTGATCTCTTCTCACAATTAACAAGTGATAGAACAAGAGGAAATGGCCTCAAGTTCTGCCAGGGGAAGTTTAGATCGGATATCAGGAAAAATTTCTTCACCAAAAGTGTTGTCAACCAGTGGAACAGGCTGCCCAGGGAAGTGGTAGAGTCGCCATCCCTGGAGGTGTTTAAAAGACCTGTAAACGTGGTGCTCAGGGACATGGTTTAGTGGTGAACTTGGCAGTGTAATGGTAGTGGTTGGACTTTATGTTGTTCAAGATCTTTTACAACCTGAATGAATCTACGAATCTGTGAACTAAACTAGACTTAACTGTCATATACAGAGTTCAAATTCCCTGCACAGCATTTTATCCTTAGCATTATAGAAGAAGTAAGGACTATTTGGTCTGAAGAAATTAACCTCAACATTTCCAAATACTGTTTAAGGGACCATTTCTGCATGTGTACGTTTGTTTACAGTTCTCATTTTGTTTCCAGGGTTTGAACAACAAAAAGAACTTGCCAGCAGGGGGTGCGATGCTACGCTGTCTGGAAAATATTGCTACTTTTATGGAAGCCTTGCCGATGGATTCACCCAGCAACCTCTGGACCACAATTAGTAACCAGTTTCAGACCTTCTTTACTAAACTCCCTTGTGTTTTGCCACTTAAGGTATGATGTATGGGCATCTGAAACGAGCTATACTGCCATTGGTCAGGATGTGCCAAAGCAGTTGGGAAAGCTGTGGATGAGAAATTGGAGTAGGCTGTTGCAAATATTTTCTAATGATGTTTCCAGATGAGTGGATTGATTGTATGTCTGGTCCATCCCTTTAATTATAGTTTCCCTGGGTAGCAATAACAGCTCTGACCAGAGTACTCCTCACCCCACTGTTGGGTTTTTCTTCTACGCTTTCATGCCTTGTCTTTGTCAGATTAGAATACTGCATTTGAGAGAATCAGAATTTTGTCAATAAAAATCCATCTGTTTAAGAAGATGTTATCCAACTGTTAAAAAAAACCACAAAACACAAAAACCTCTCAAGATGAGCAGCACCACCTAATTAATTTGCCAAAAGTATGCAATAGTCAGACAGACAGGGAGACCTGAGACTGGTGGGAATTGAGCCTAGCCTGTTTGGCTCACCAGGTTGTAGTTCTGGCTGTAATCAGAATATAGTTGCAGTACCTGTGCCTGGAAGCTCAGGGATCTGAATTCTGAGTGTGCAGAGGACATACAGGAGGATCTTGTCTCCTAGTGTGTATATCTCCAGATGTCTTTTCAGTAAACAGAGTAAAAACTTCTCTGAGTCTTTCCAGTAAACATGAGATTCTGATGCACGTATTCTGACTTTGTTTCCTATGGTGTGAGTGAGCCTAGTGGTAGTTTCTTCTGTGCAAAGCAGTGTTGCTCAGTATGAGTTGAGGGATCCAAAGTCTAATTTTGTGACTTACAACATTGTCTTTTAAATTGGGTGTCACCACCAAATTACATGAATGAAAACAAATTCCTTTGTACTACTATGCAAGAGTCAGATCTTGAAACCTCTTCAGGCTTTTGGTAATTTGAAGCACTATCCTGCAGCACTTACCAAGCCAAACAGGTAGTAACCTTTCCCTTTTCATACTTGCCACCCTGGTCTGTTGTATTTTGTCTAACTGAAATAATGCAAAGAAATTAATTGGATATTAATAGTTTTAACTATATATCTTCCATTCACAGAACATTTAGATGGATTGTTTACTCTTTTTTCCCTTTTAGTGGGAGGTATCATTGGTGTTACAAGTAAAACAATTGATTGCTCCTGGACTTGCAATCTCCTGTTCTTTCTTCTAGGGTCATAAATAACTCTGCTGCTCTAGATATTTGCAAGAGGGATAAGGCAAGACAATAGATAGACCCTGAAAAGTACCATTCAGTGCTGCAACCTGTGTCATTTACTCAGAAGAAAAATCAACTACACCATAAGAAACAACTTTAGAGTAGTATCTGGAGAGCTACTGCCAGGGTGCATTTTGATGTTATGGGGTGTGAGATGCAGCCCTGTCTTGGGGTGTTGGGGAAAATGTCTCAGCCCAGGGCAACCACAGAAATAAAAAATTAGGTAGATGGTGTGTACCTCCTACTAACACACTTCCCCCACCCCCCAATCCATTTTTATTCCAATGGAAATATATTTCTAGGAGATTTTTGTCCTAAAAGGTCTAAGGTTGACTATTCTAACTAGCCATTTAGTGACACTTCCTTATCTCAAGGCCCATGCTGTGGTATGTTACCACTGAAAAGGTATGACTGTCTGTTCAGGAATAAGCCAGTTTAGGCTAAGCAAGTAAAAGTCAATCATCAAGGATCAGTTTTTCACACTTCACCTATAACTTATTCATAGCTGCTACCACTAAAAGCAAAATGTGCACAGAAAGGTACTAATCCTGTTTTTTTTCTTTTTTTTTTTTTTTTTCCCCTTTTCTTTCCTACCTTCAAATATGTTCAGTGTTCTTTAGATTCTAGTTTAAGAATCATGATTTGCTTGTTGAAGATACCTACCACTAGTGCCACCAGGGTAAGTTCCAGGAAGGCAAAACTGTTGTCTCAGATTTAGCCAGCCTGCACTATTCTATGAACGTGTTCTTCTCCCCCAGCTAGGAGAGCATTATATGTCAGCATAAAATGGCGCAGTCCAATACTCTTTGGAGAATGATAAGAGCTTTGGAATCTAGGTTACAGTAAAGTGTGGGTGGGTTTACATTCCTGTGTGGGTGTGAATGTATAAAGATTTGATGTTCTCTTTTTTATTTTTTTTCTTGAAAAAAGAATGATAATAATGAGTTTCCTTAGAAGTTCTGCAGTACAATTCCACTGAGGTCAGTGAGATTTTCCTGCACAAACACTACAGAATCTCTTATGCTTCATAAGCACTGTCATAAGTGAAACTATTTTCTCATTTCTTCTTCTAATTTCTCATACAATCATGAGGGCACGTGCTAGATAGAATAGGCTTTTGACCGAAACAGTGTATAAATCCCAGCAAGAGAGCCTCTGAGCTAAAAATAATGTTCCATTTGGGCATTTCAGAATTTGAAATGCCTTTTGTTTCACTGAGCAACCAGTTATTGATTTCTCTAAATAATCTCATTGCAGAGTCTTCTGGAGCCTTTTTCAAAATTATTAAGCTTCGTAATTCAGAATGCTGTCTTCACTCTGGCCTACCTGGTGGAACTGTGTGGTTTGTGCTACCGAGCCTTCACTAAGGTAACACTGAGACTATGTCTTCCTTTAGGGACAACTGAAAATAGGACAAAATCCTACTTCCCTCAAGTAATATGTTTGTAAGTAACGATTAAATCAGTGTCAAGTTTCAGACATCAACAGTTTTAATGTAGTTTGGCTAATCAAATAATCATATTCAATGCTTTTTAATAATACTGAGTTTCACAGGCACAGTATGGACACACATAAAGGGAACCTGTGAAAAACATTGCTCAGAAAAGTATTTTGGTGTGATTTCAGCACTTGGAAATTCTTTTCTCCTCTAGAGATGATACCTGGTATTCACACATGACAAAGTGTCTGTACAGTCATACATTTCCTAATGCACAAGTTTAGCCAAATACCTTGTACAATAAAAACAAGTATTCTTGGTAGTGCTTTTTGAGAGCGCAGCTTTGAGGGGAGGCAACAGATAGACCAGTAAAATAGAAGACTCCAAGTTAGGAACTTCCCTTCTTGGTTCCCGTTGCATTCTCTATTAGGTATCTCACTTTGGCATGCATGGCTGTAAGCTGTGTAGAAAAGAGAACAGTATATGTGCTCCTTCTAAAAAGTTTTTAAGATTCCTGGATGAAAGCTATGGTAGATAAATAACACTCAGCTATTACTCAAGTTCATTTTTGTAGCTTTTAGTGTGAAGTTGAACAACAAAATCCACAAAACCAAATCGAACCTTTTACTGAGGCCCTGTATGCTCAATTATGTAGATTAAGGTACTGAGCAAAAACATTTCTTTAGCCACTAAGTTTACAGTTTTCCATCCTCAATATGTTTGTCAAAACAGTAATTAATCCTCAGGAAACGTTCTGTCATAAGTAGCTGTATGATTTTCTGTATTGGTAATGTACAATGGGAACACACATTGCTTTGGGCTTGGTAAGTCTTAAAATATCACTGGACAAACAGCGAAGAAGAAATATAAAAGGAATGACACTCTCACAGAAAAACTGCACCCCAAGAAATTAAGGAAAACTTTTATCAGATAAAATGGTTTGAAGCATTAAATAGAAACTAACAATGTGTTTAATTACAGCAAGCAAACAGTACTGTGTTTTGTCTCTGTTGAAAGAGAGGAGTTTCTGAAAGATAAAAACCCTGAATCCAGAAGAGACCACCCAGCGTTTCGAAGTAATTTGGGTTAGATCTATGGTTAAGGCTTTGGGCAAGGCAAAGTGAGAAAAATATTCACTTAAAAGTCCAACAGCGGGGCTTTTTCACTGAAACAGAAAAAGGCCCATTTAAAACTGAAGCAAAGACATTGCTCTTGCATTTGTGGTCTGGTAAGACTATTTCATTACCTGCTGAAGCAAATTGTGAAATAGAGGAAATGTTTTACTCCTCTCGTGCTCTGCAGTTTCAGTAATTTCACAGAAATTTTATTAAAACCCCCTATGTATTTCTTGCATGCTTCCTGGTTCAATGTTCTATTAATATATTGAGTACTTAATTGCACACAGGAAGCTTGGATTGTAGAGCTTGGTAAAATCTCCTTCTTGATTTAGTTTAATGCAACCTGGTGACTCAGAAATGGAATCATTAGTGAATGGTCTCCTTCAATTTGTAGACACGAAGTCCTTAATTTAGTGGAACTCCACACTACATCATCTTTGTTATTTCTGAAAGTTTACCATGATTTTACATTAGAAATATTAATTTAATGACTGCTGTTAATAAAAAAAACAGATCAGTTATGATGTCTGTGTTTCTCTACAGTGGAAATCACTATACCCAAGTAAGTGTTTGTGATAGAGTACCACACAGAAGTGAATTCCAGAAGGAATACGATTTGTGAACATTGAAGTTATTTATATTTAATTACTTGCTTTGCAACTTTGACTGTGCTGGCTGGAACAAAACACCAATTTTCAGCTAAGCTGTGGAGAATTCTTGTCTTTTCAAAGACCAAGCCACACTGACATGCACTTGGTAGAGGTTAGTGCTGTAGAACTACTCCAAATCTTTTTTTATCGACAACGTTTTCCTAATACCCTGTGGCAGGAATATCTCCATTCCTCTTGTCTTGGAGCCTGAAGACTCACAACAATCTGATATTTCCTTGTCTGAGTTTCTGTTCCAGCTCAGCAGTTTGATTTTTTTTTCATCGCCTCTGGAACTCTCTGTTAAGTAGCATCTCTTCTGTGGATTGTAGTCTTCGTATCTTTAGCTTTCCTTTCAAGTATCTTAAGGGCCTAAATGGACACTTTTTGTCTTTCTTATCTCTTACAGTTGCCTATCTTCAGCATTTACTATCTTCAGTAATTACTGTAGTAGCAACAGGAATAAAAGAATTTTGCTTTATACTGACTTACTTAGAGGATAGCATATCACACCATTGAATAACCAAATTTGCTATTCTTATTACTAAGTTTGGGCCCTGAAATACTGCTAGAAGTTAACTTCAGTGGTTTCACTTTCTACTTCTAAGTCACAAGTTTAAAGGTTGCAAGGCATTTTTAGTAGGGGTGCATAGATATTAGAGAGGGTTAATTTGGCTGAACAAAGGCTAAATAAGGGGCTGTACTCTTGACTCTTTGGTATCAAGTTTACACATGTGATTCCCCTGGGTGTTATGAACTAACACCCATTTACAGCTTTGTGGCAGAATACAAAGTTCTTGAAGTATCTCTGAACTATGTTTATACCTATTTATCACTAGCAGAATGATAGGAATAAGTAGACTTTGATAGGAAGGGTGCTCTGGGCTATTGACTTCAGTGTCATCACTCCTAATTTACAGTGCAAGAAGCAAGAGGACAGATGTCAAAACTCAGTTTTGCTTGATTTTGGTTCATCTCTCTCCACTGCATGTGCTTAACAAACATTAGGAGTTTAGACTATGAGATAGAAGGCTTCTTTGAGAAAAAGGTAGCTCACTGTTTTATTAACCTTGGGATTCATGAAGCCTATGCTTCCTTCCCGGTGTTCTGACAAAGCAATTTATTATGGCCCAATTATAGCCTGTGTGGCAAAGCTGTTAGTTTGTAAAATAGCTTAATGCGTTCGGAAGAATATTACATCTCTTTCCCAGTATGTGCAGGCTTCTGTACTGGGTTGCTGATGGGAGCTTCTGTCCTGTGTTTCTCCAGTTGTCAGCTGTCTGAGCATGGCAGTGCATTATGTATGTGTCTCAAGGTTGTGAAGGCGTATGAGGGTGGGAAGGGTCACTCTTGCTGGTGAATTCTAGCAAGTAGTCAGGGTCGGTTTGCACCTTGAGTGTTGTGCAGCGTTCTGGTTCCTCATTCCCAATCACAGTATAGTGGAATTGGAGAAAGTTCAGATAATGGCAACAAGAACGATCAAACAGTGGGATGAGTTCCACATACACAGCAACTAAGTAAAGCCTCTTCAATCTGAAAAAAACAGTGGGAATGTGAGGGAGGTCTGTAGGTCACAAGTGACTCGGACAGAGATGGGTAATTTCGTGTTTTTCCAGTACAAGAGCGTACTAAATTAGTAGGAACCAGTGTCAAAGCAAGTAAGGGGAAGTGTTCCTTCAGCAGTGTGTGACTCCTTGCCAAGTACTTTGGATGCTAATGGTTGACATGGGTCTAAGAGGTCAAATAGACACGTAAGTGGAAGAGAAATCCACTGAGTGTTATGAATTGTACAGAAACCATACTGAGGTCTTAAGTTCCCTGAGCTAAAAATAGTGGCTAGGGGAGTAGTAGTGGGAATTATACATGCTTGCCTTGATTTTATTCCTCCTTCTGCATCTGCTTATGGCCTTGTTGGAGATAAGTTACTGAGGACATTTGTTCTGGTCTGACCTTTCCCGAATATTCTTATATTGTATCCTTATCAGAGCACCAATCGTGAATGTGCGTTGTGTGACTATTTAGTACTTGTCTCCTCAAGTAATGGTTTCATAATACAGCTGATCTGATCCAGTGTTTGCTGCTCCCGTAAGGAAATTATTTATTTATTAATGTATTTTTATTTTGGATTCTTAACTTCTTGTAAGTTTAGCTCCCTTGACTGCAGCAATGTAGTCAGACAAGGACTGATGCAGTTTGGGGCCCATTCTATCAGCTAAATGTGTTACTGAAGACTCTATGTAACTGAAGATCAAATAAAGAGCTTGAAGTAAGGTTTCTTGATTTATAGATTGGCATCATAGCTTCCATGAAAGACATGCCATTCTGTTGTTTTGGCACCTTCTCTCATATCAGGGGCTTGATATTTGAAATCTATTTTCATGAAAAGGTATGTGGGTGCTGTGGGAGACACATGCTGTTGCTGTAAGCTTTGTTTGGCATTGTGCTACACAGGTACAGTGTGGCGACATGAGCTCTCTGAGGAGGAAGGCTGATGACTGGCCTCTTGGTCTTCTGCAGCCAAAGCTCCTCTCACTACCAGCTCTTCGTCTCCTCCAGTTCCTTTCCTTTTAGCTGCACTTGCTACTGCATGCTGCTGGAGGTTACCTTCAAACTGACCCTCACCAAGTAAACCTCAAAAGACTTCTCTGAGGAAGAGGCAAACATTCTTATCCCCTTTACAGGTGTCATAAAGTAAAAAGTCCCACACATTTAACTTGTGAGTAGGCATGAGATTTGCAAGATGGAAGATACTAGGCTTTAAATCTTAAGCATGCTTTGGATATGGCCTCTTTATTAAACAACGTGTTTTCACCTCTATTGGCCATTTGAAAGAGAGCTCAGTTTAAGTCTTACTGCTGATCAAAAATCTTGAGTTATTTTGGTCAATAGCAGGTTATAGATTTGTTCTACAGTTTTATCTTATTTTCCGAAGTCAGAGAATGTCAAAGTAAGATGTGTAAAATGCTCATCTTATCTCTTGTACCTCTTTGCTGTCTCAGCTCAACAACTCTATTCTTAGGCTTCTGTGTTCTAATCTCCTTTGGCTGATTTTCCCCTATGTTTTAAATTGTTCCTGTTGTAGCAGCTGTAGCCAAGATGGCTTTTATTGTGTAAGTGGAAAAGTACTGCTAGTCTCATAAACGAAGATAGATGTCCAAGCTGCCTTAGTGCAGGCACCCTTAGTTTAAGGGATATAACAACAGAAAGGAAGTGTGGTAAAATGTAGACCATTCCTCCCAGGTTTAATGAAAGAATAATGCTAAACACTATTGCCAGTTTTGTTCTCCTGAGTCAATCCTTACTGCTTTCCCCTTTTCCCTTTATATGGAACTACTTAATGAAAGCTACACTACATGCCTAGGCTTTATAATTGTTTTATAAAATCTGTCTATATTTCACATGCAAAATATTAAGTTCTTGGATAAAGTGCCTGATACATTATCAAAGGAGAATCACCCTCATTGATGTCTGTTCAGTCAATTCTGTAGAATTATATAAATGATGAATGATGCTGCTTTTTTGTAAGACAGGAGAAACCAGTACACTTTTGTAACTTTTTTATTCTCAACCCTGTATAAAAAGTGTCCTTATGGCTTACTAGTGGCTGTCAGTAAGTTTCAGGACTTTCATAATTCTGTGTTTTTCTGTTGCAGGAAAGGGATAAATTCTACTTGACGCGCAGTGTCATACTGGAGTTACTGCAGGCACTCAAGTTAAAGTCACCCTTACCAGACATGAATCTGCTGCTGTTGGTGCAGGTACAGGAGATTCTCATGTAATTCCCATACTGATCCTGTCTCGGCCAGGTTGAGGGGTGGGAAGAGCAAGAGCAGCATGGTTGCAGGAAGCACCAGGGCAATGTCAGGGGAAGAACTTTAAAAATCACAAACCAGTTTCATTTGTTACCAGAGGTGCATATATTTAGACTTCCACACTTAAATTTAAGAAACTAAATTGAGAATCTACATTTCTCAGGATGATAATGACCTGTGCATCATTGCTGATGTACTGAGGATCATAGAATATATCTTGAGTTGGAAGGGACCCATAAGGACTAAAGCTGTTGAGCTTCATACTGTGTCCCAGTGGGGCAGCTGCCCCAGCTGCTGCCTTTTCCTCTAATCATAGCCCCAAGACCAGTGAGCAGTTTGTGTGGGAAGGCGTGCTAATTGATCATGGGCCAGAACTCAGTTTCTGTCTGTTCAGGCAGGCAGTAAGCTGTCGCCGGTCCCTGAAGGCTGTTCTTTTTTTAACATGGAATTTTCCAGTAAAGAATAGACAGACAATATTTCTGCTCCTTTTATTCTGTGGATTGCTGAAGTAGGAATTTAGCTATTTTTTTCATAGCAAAATCTGAGGAAGTAAGATACGAACTTGTGAAAAATCTGTCTGTATCCAAAATGCCAAGTGTGGCACTGTTTGGCACCACTAGTCTGTCCCACAAAAACAATTTACTGAAATCTGTCAGTTTAATCACAGGTAGTGGGCTTTCATTGTTTACTATGAGCTAACCAGTATATGTATGTGGTAAGTTGAAATAATAGGGGACCAGCACTCCATAAGGTTCAAGCAAGATGTTCATGATGTAGATCATTCATAATGCTCCCAGCATCACAGCTCCTTCCACTCATTCCCCACTCATTATGGGGTCAAAGCTTCATATGGCTTACTATGGGCTCATTTTCTTTTGAGTACTGCTACATTACTCACAGTAAATAAGTGTTTGCTGGTTGACAGAGAAATAATATTGACAACTGAAATTATGTAGTGGTTAGGATAACTCTGAAAACAATTATTATGCCATCAGTCTTAGGGGGGAAGAATAACGCTTTTTTTTTTTTTTTTCTTTTTGATGATTTTTTAATTTAAAAAAAAAAAAAATCAATTTTAATGTTAAAAGCAGAAGTTTGCTGCTTTTTTCTTTTTTACGCCCAGGCTTTTTTTTCAGTCCCAGCTGAGACCATCAAATATCTGAACCACCAACCTATTTCTGTCATACGGGTGCAGTGTTGCAGCTCGATATCATGTGCATTGGTGCTGTTGACTTGAACTGACTTTTTCCATGCTACATAATGAGCAATTTTTCGGCATTGCTCCATTGTATATCTCAGTCCTATGGCTACCCCAAAGGGTGGCAATCCCACAGTCTAGTCAAGCCTGAATTCCTTATTTGATAATGCAAACACGCCACGTCAGTTTTGGCAGTTGGATTTAATTGGTAAGCACTTATCCTTCACATTTGAGTCTGTCAGCTGATAGACAGAGTAAGCAAAACTCTCACTTGTATTATCTTTATCTCATAAAGATAAAATGATAATTGCCTGGGTTTTCCTCCTAGCACTGCTCCCATATGCTCTGTTCACTTTGCCGTGTATTCATACCTTACACAACAGCACTTAATGTGGATATAAATGGCTTTTATGATGTCTCTCTTTCAGAAGCTGATGAACCAATTCATATTTCCTGCTATCCAAGGCAGCCAGCTTCTGTTTTTATGCAGTCAGTGGTAAAGAATAGGGGCTGCATTCAGACCATCTGCCATAGATGCCTACTGGAGGCATGATGACTACTTCTCCCATTGACTGTGCAAATTGGCAGCCTTCAGTAGTATGTGGTCTGAATGATTCAACAGCCTTTTGCATTTAAATACCATAGTAACCACTAAGCTCATCTTAAGCACTGTTGTAGTTTAAGAAACCTACTAATAAAAACACATATGTATCTGATTATTTTCATTTTCTTTGGTGTCATCAATAGAACGAAGAGATTGATTAACCTCTTCACCACACAAAGTCACTAAAATATCATTCAAATTGTGTGATTTTGAATCCATAAAGCTAGAGTATGCTTAGCACAGCACCAAATGGAAATGTTTTTGATTTCCAAGACAATCATGTTCCCCATGGAAATGTCAGCCTGTATACAAGAGTCCATACAGGCAGTGCACACAGAATACAAATATTCAATCAAAATGTTTGAGATAACAAAGGAGCTAGGAGCACTTTAGTTTAATGATAGATCAGTTGTGGGCTGACTGACAAAGGAGTTCCTGGGAATGTACATTTGACACCCACATTCATCCAAACTACATGTGACACAGATGGCACCAGTGCTGAGAGTTAACTTTATTGCACTTTACAAATTATAAGAATTGTAACCAGATCACCCCAATCATTGCATAGGTGTCCTGGATGATAAAGGATATGCGTCTGTCTTCTTGATTTGTCCTGGCAATGAAAGCTCTCATGTATGTGCTGCAGTTCCATGGGTTTCCATAGGAACTGCTTCTTCACCCAGCATTTTGTTTCCCTGTACTTTTCTCCTGCTCACGTTTCACCCACACATGTCTTCATGATTTCCAATTGACTTCAAATTAGTGCCTTATTAGGATTTGCTGGTTCCATCAGGCTCTAAGGTTTAGTGTATTTGATCTGTTTTGTTTAGGGCACTCCTGTTTTTGGCTGGACCTTCAGCTGATGTAAATCTGTATATATCTGGTGGTTCCAATAATGTTTCTGGAAGATCTGATCTAACTGCTGAAAGGAAGGATTTGAAGTTATGTATTATATGTTTATAACAATATGTATTTTAAAAACTCTGATAATAAATGGAGGTATAATATAGATTATGGTGTCGTAATATATTCACTACAGTCAGCAGACATTCCCATTTAGACATTATTCTGCAGCTGTATCTCAGCAGACATTGCTAGTAA
This sequence comes from Merops nubicus, assembly GCF_000691845.1. Taxonomy (NCBI): domain Eukaryota; kingdom Metazoa; phylum Chordata; class Aves; order Coraciiformes; family Meropidae; genus Merops; species Merops nubicus. The sequence continues at coordinate 41,907 of NW_008587900.1, forward strand.
GAGGCAGGGCAATTACTTGCCCATTTCTCATCATTTTGCAGTGCAGGGGTATTCTTCTTTCCATTTTTCATTACATATGGCTGGCATTAAATCTCTTGCCAGTGATGTCTCTTTCTACAAATATTGTAATACATTAAGACAACATAAATGACAGTGAATTGGACTGAAAATGTCAGAAATTTTTCATTTTGAGTTTGGTTTCCCACTCCTTTTGACTTATTGGAACTTTAGGAAGGATCCTTGGAACTGGCAGTCTGATGATAAGATGAGCTAAACAAGGCCTAATTATTCATTAGAAGGGGAATGGAGTTTGTCAGTTGTTTTTCACATATAAATTAACATCTGTTATTTAACCCAAAGTCCTCTGTACAGAAGATACAGGAAGCTTACAGGAGACCAGTAGAGATTGCTTTGATTGCTGCTTATTATTATTGTTGCTTATTATTATTGTACTTAAAAGAAAATGTTGTCTGAAATAGATGACATTTGTTTGGCAATGGGTTTTTCTTGACTTATATGGTGAGTGGTGTATGATGTCTGTAGCAGTGCATTGAACTCACTTGGATGCTAAATATACTCAGCCAGATTCTTTAGGGAATTACAGTCCTATTTTGCAGCTGATGTGGTACGAGGGAACACTAACGTACACACAATTTTTTGCTGAGAAACCCTTCACAAAGGAAAACAACATATGTATTGTCCAGTGGACCTGGCATCAGCATTGCCTTTTCTGAGACAGGGTGCCTTAGGAGAAAATTTGTGATCTATTTGCCTGAAGTTCATTAGTGGTCCTTTTAAAAGAGAAGTGGAGAGTCATAGTTGTTGATTGGACTATGACTTAACTGTCTTTACTGTATTGATACAGCCCATAACAGTAATTAGGCTTTCTTTTGCTTCCCATGTAATTATTAAAGCTGTGGTACAGAAGACTCTCAGGCCATTTTGCAACTGAAATATGAGTTAGATTCCTGTTTTATTCAGTTTGTCTTATTCTGGTGTAAAATAAATTCTAACCAGTCATCAATGTGAGCCAGGCCTGTGTCTGAGGATACCAGTTAGATTATTAGTCTAAACTCAGGTATGTCTTCCCGGTATTTATCCCAGAGAAGGGACTATTTGTCAAGACACAGACTGAGTAGTTTCTGAGTCTTGGTAGGCAGTTTGAGTTTGGATTAAATATGTAATTGAAAGATAAAACTCATGGAAGTGTAACAGTAAGTTCTATGTCTGTAAAGGATGTTTGGAAATACGTTCAAGACAAGCAGGCAGTTGTTGAGAGTACTGCTAACACATGCTCATCAGACAACTGTAAAATAGATTGTGTAGTCAATGTCTGTCTCTGTGAAGGTACCACAGTATTAATTTTCAGGAAAGATGATGAAGGCTTTGACCTTATTTTGACACTTCTATCTGCTCTTAGAAAGTTACATTGCATAACTATGAGTAAAAATTGCTCAATCGCAAATATAGTATTAGGACAACAAGTTTTATGATTAAATAACAGTATTAGCAGGTCTAATGTTTGGATGATGTGAACATCAGAGATTTTGGGTCAGAGGATCTGGACATTAAAAGAAGAAAAAAAGGCAATTTACTATGACAGAATTTTACTGACTTTCTCTCAGGAACAGCTTGTGTTTTTGTAGTGTTGTGGCCTGAATTATGCAGCGGTTATGCCACACCATGCCAGTATGTTCACAACTTCAAAATTCTTCATGTAATTTATTAATGTAGAACCTCAGTGAAAGTGTTGTGAAGAACATGGCTACCTTATCATCCTCTATCATTATTTACTCTATGATGAAAGAGGAGCATCTGATATATGCAAGGAATAGCATAGAAATATTTTTTTTTGCTCATAAAGTCTGACTTATATAATATTCTTCAAGTTGCTCCTGCATAGCATATGTGTGTTAATTAAGCAAATTAAAGTCAGATTTTTTTTTCATTAAAATTAGCTCATTTATAATGGTGAGTTAACTATGTTGTTTATGAAGAGAGCGAGCTCTAAAGGCAAATAACCATGACTAAAAGCAAGAAGAGATCTAAACTGATTTTAATAAAATAATGAATAACTTATTAGTGTCTTCAGGTTCCTCCAGAACTAATTAAATATAACTTGTCTTTAATTTCTTTTTAGTTTGTTTGTGCAGATGCTGGCACAAAACTAGCTGAGTCAACAATCTTGCATAAACAGATGATTGCCTCTATGCCTGGAGTAAGTACTGAATCAAACTCTCTCTTTAGTTTTGTTTTTCAAAAAAATCTATCTTCTTAGCTCATTTTGCTTCATTTTAAAGTTCTTCCCTTTTCGTTTCTCCTCCTGTTGGCAAGATGTGTTGCAGGCAGAGGTTGAGATGCTGCTTCATTTTTATTACTATTGGAAAAGTTCTGAACTTGATGCTTCTTCCATTACTATCACTGATAATCTTTAGTCATGTAACTGAGCTGGAGCCTGCACTCAAGAGGACAACGTGGGGAACAGAGTGGCTGAACACTTCAAAAAATGGTAGCAGGGAGGAAAGCTTCAAGCCATTGCCTCCATTCTGACAAAAGGCTATCTGGTCAAAGAAGGGAATTAATGGTGTTTTTCTGGTAAAGACACTATATCCTACTGAGTTTAGCTAAATCACCAGTACTCATAATTGCCTAGGTGCTGAATATGCACCTGGTGAATCTATGAGGAAGTAGCACAGTTGGAGGTCTCAGGTTGTTCCATGACACATGACTGAGTTCCTAAACAGGTGGATGAGGGTTAGCCCAGGTCTGCTTCCCAGGCTGAGGAAAACTCATTTCCTTGTATGTATGTCTCTCTGTCAGGTGTCTGCCTGCTGCTTGAATGAAACTGGATGGATGATTGGTTGGAGTGAAGTCTTTTCCAGCCCAGCATTATTTTCAGAGGTCTTGAGTACAATATTTTTTATAATTCTGTTACTCAGTGTTTTAGAACCCATGTGGAATCCTCAGTCTGCATAAACTGATGGAGGATATGCTGACAGGGCTGCCAATGACCTTGTTGGTTATTCTGTCAAGGGAGCTGACTGGCATAGCATTTGGAAAGCCAGAAGGTGGCATAGTTCAACACTGTGCAGATTGCTATTAACGTACAAAAGTGAGAAGCACCCGGGTCAGTTGCTTAAAAATGGGATACTAGCAGGTTTTCAGACTTCTGCCACTAAAACTCAATTATGGCTTAATAATTTTGTGATCATCGTTAAATCTGGTTCATTTCTATACTCAGATAGGGTAATCAGCTTGTGTGCTTCAAAGTGTAGATCATTTAATAGAGGTCAGAGAAGAGTAGTTTTTCCCTGTAAACTGTACTGCTGTGTTTTGCTCTGAGCCTGAGACTTTGGATACAATGATTTTTGGTGACTTCAAAAAGATACCTAATTTGATAATATCATCATTTAGCCTCAGAAGTTAAACATTGCTTTTACTTGGCCCTTGTGCTGGTTTTGGCTGGGGTAGAGTTAATTTTCTTAATAGGGGCTAGTATGGGGCCATGTGTTGGATTTGTGGTGAAAAATGTGTTGATAATCCAGAGATGTTTTTGTTATTGCTGAGCAGTTCTTACACAGAGTGAGGGCCTTTCCTGCTCCTCGCCTCACCCCACCAGCGAGGAGGCTGGAGGTGCACAGGAAGCTGGGAGGGGACACAGCTGGGACAGCTGACCAAAGGGATATTCCATACCAACTGATGTCAGCATACAAAGCTGAAAGAAAAGAAGGAAGGGGGGTGTTTGGAGTGGTGGCATTTGTCTTCCTGAGTAGCTGTTAGGTGTGATGGAGCCCTGCTGTCCTGGGGGTGGCTGAACACCTGCCTGCCCATGGGAGGTGGTGAACACCACCATGGGAGGTGGTGAACGAATTCCTTGTTTTGCTTCACATGTGTGCATGGCTTTTGCTTTACTTACTAAACTATGTTTCTCTCAACCCACAAGTTTTCTCATGTTTTACTCTTGCAATTCTGTCCCAAATCCCACCGTGGGGAGTGAGTGGCTGTGTGGTCCTCAGTTGCCAGCTGGGGTTAAAGAATGACACATTCATAGTTCCCCTTGAATTCAGCTAGCACTATCTTCACCTCAGACTATTAATATATAAACAGAAGTTTGTATGAAGCCTAGTGGGTCAGTTATTTCACCTTCTGAAAGCTTCTCTCCAGGGTTCTCTGGGCTGTTTGAAGCCTTTATTTAATGTGACAGCTTTGTGCTGGTGACTGCTTTGCGCACCTTGGGTACACCGTGTACTAGCCAAAGGCCAGACTGGCGTTTCTCACTGTGTTCTAGGAAAAGGATTATGAAAACTTGTACTACGGGAATACAACGAGCACCGCACTGAGTCCTTTTGTTTTCCCTTAGAGGTTTTGCCATTCCCTCTTTTCATTTTGCCCTGGTACAGGTCACTTCTCAATGCTTGTGGCTTTATTGTCAGACTGGAACAGTTCATGAAGGTTTTAATTTATCCCTTAGAGTCCTTGCCTCCCCTTCTGAAAACTGCAGCTAGCTTAAATGCCATTAGAATGCTGTATTTTGAATTATTTTTTCGTCAGGATTATGCCAGAAACATTTGTTAGTTTAAAAACAAAACAAAAAAATAAGTAGCACTTAAATTTCAATGGTGATCATTTTAGTGATTTTTACACATAAAATACCTGAAGCTAGTAATGTAAAATGTTTTTCCATCATTATTAATATGAACATAAGGGCATCTGTGCCTGCGACTAAATTTCATTTTCTGGGATTGTAGCTGGTTGTTCCATTTACAGAAATGCTCAGCTGCTTGAAGAGCTAAGTTGTACAACTCTCATCAACTTTTTAAGACTTTGATTCTGAACCACGGTAAGTTTCAGGATGACATAACAAGGATATTCCTCAGTTAATTTTTTATTGCTGTCACAGATAAGAGTATTTTATAATGCATGAAGAAGCTACAGTGACTGGTCTATCTTTTATACTGTTATCAGATAAGAAGACAAATTATAGTGAGAAAAAAAATCAAAGAATACCTATTCCTAATTAATCTAGCGAAAAAGTAAAATAAAGAATTTGAGACAGACAAATTGTATTTCCAGTGAACAAGAAACAGAGACAAAATCATGAACCTATTCAAAACCTTACTTAAACTCCTTTCTTTTATGTTCTAGTGTGGAACAGCAGCAATGGAATGCATGAGGCAATATGTTGGGGAAGTGCTGGATTTCATTGCAGATATGCATACATTAACCAAATTAAAGGTTGGTTCTAGGCATATATTGATCTGATGTACATAATTTTTTTTTTTTTTAAAAAAAAATATGTTTTCTCTAATGAACCTGCCTGGGAGAAATGGTTGGAAGTCTTTGAGGGTGATAGATAGGCTTTATTCTTTCCTTAAAAAGAAAAAAAAGTTAGTAATGTGAAAGATTAGACACTTCTAGGTGATCAGCAAAAAGTAGCTTATGTAGTGTTGAAATGGAGGTTGATTATATATATAGATAGTGTTATTATATTACATATTATATTATTATATATAGTGTGCACACAATAAAAATGTAGGCTTGATTTTTCTGAAACACTGAGGGTAAACTAATGTCATACCAAAATCAGTGTGAGAAGTAGTTGTCTTTAATATAACCCATGGTAACATAAAAATCCTTGCCTGTACAACTAATTACACTCCTGGAGGAATCCTGTGTCTCTTACATACACAAGCAGATAATTAAGTTAATTGGAAGTTCAGAAGTTATTAAAATCCTGTAATTGACCTGTAAAAAAAAGAGGGATGTGTGTTCTTTCTCTTTGGATGCTATCATTTTCATTGCCAGGTGTATTCTGTGGAGGAAACTGAGTAGTTCTTACCTCTGTAGTCCAAACTGCTGCTTTTGGGTTTCTGTATATTATTTTGCTGCCAAATTTGTAAGAGGAGTGATAGGGAAATACTTCTGTCAACATAAAATATTTTATTTACAAATGAATTTCATTAAAACATCCTAGTAATGATGAAAATGGTCAGATTATAATCCTGATAAAGCAGTATAGTGTTTTCCTGAAAGGGCCCCTCTACTACTGCACCAGTTGTCTCCTCAAAGTTACTGGCAATGCACTGGAGTGTTTCATGCTCCAGGTTCATGCAGGCACTCTGTGGAGGCAAGACCATCTCATGCCCCAGAGGGGGACACCTTATTGCAAGTTAGTAATACTTACCAAAAAGGAAGAATCCCAGCTAAACTGAAACTCACGTCTCTTGAAACTTGCAGTAACCTTGTTCTACAGGACGAAATATCCCTATTGAGTTCTTACCCTGTTAGCCATATGCCTTCAGTCCCGTTGATTTTTTTTTATTTTTTTTTTTTAAATGCCCTAATAAGGGAAGCAGCCTTCTGTGCTGGAGTAGAAATATACTTCAAAGCACAAACTAATAAATAATTTTCAACTGGATTGGATTGCTTTCCCACTCTGCCCTTTAATTACCCATTGTCTTAAAGTTCAGAACTGCTTTCAGAAGAGTAAGGCAAATGAGGAAGAGACACATCTAGTTTACCTTTTCCACAGGAAAATATGAACTTACCTGAAACCAGGAATGGGGAAGATACTTGCGTGTAGCCTCTCTCCTGGTAAAATGTTTCTGCAGAAAGCTCTCTGCTATTTGCACTTTTCCATTTTGCCCCTTCTCCCTTGAACTGTAGTTTTCTAAATTTTTAGAAATGCTCTTACAAAGCTGAAGTCTGCTAAGACTATAATTTCCTATGCTCAGTAGGACTATTTATTTTTTAAACTTTTATACATGGATATAGGTAAGACATAAACTAAAACTTTACCCGGTTTTTCACTTTTATGTTTTGAAATTAGACAAGAAGCTTCCCAAATGTGTTTCACTTAAAGTGAAATCAGAACCAAATGGTCTAAAACGTCATGTTGTTTTGTTTTATACATTTAATACAAGAATCTGAGAAGATTAGCATAATAGGAGAGTCAAATATGACTGTAACTTTATGTACTGTAAAGAAAAAGCTTTGTCTGTCTTTGGAAAATGAAAAGGCAGTTCTTGTTTAACTAGGTTGGATAAACTGATTCTTTGGTTCCAACATAGTTGAGAAAACATTTGTAAACATTTCTAATTTTATAACTCGTCGGAATTTTAAAGAAATTCACAACATCTAGATTCAATTTATGAGCTTATTTCATGTATTTACTTAGGTCGCTTGAATTTTATTAACAGAGGTGTTCCCAGGAAGTGAGTCCTAAGAGTATCCAGTTGTACAATTTCTTGCTACGAGTATGTGTTATTGACAGCATCTGGACTACCAAACAAAGACAAAGAATATTGTATAATTTATATGACCAGTAAGGATCCCAACAGCAAAAGTTGAACCTTGGATTTCAGATTTTTAAATTTCTGTTTTCTATAGAAATTCAGTGACCAGAAATAGTTATTTATTAATTTCCAGTGTCTTACTTTGTGTGTCTGAGAATAGTTTCTTCAAAAGAGTTCAGTTATTTATGTTAATTCTTAAGATAATCACATTCCAGTTTATTGCTTCTGTTCAGTTTATTATGTTGTTTTTGGTTGTCTTTTATTTTTTTTCTTTTTCCATTTGGGATAATGTTTTAATTGGTAAACCTCAGCAAGGTTTTATTTTGAAAATTCCACCTTTTTTGAAGAATACTAATGCATCAGCCTGCATACCTGTCTATTCTTTTTACCTGGCTCTATAACAAAGTCATTAGATAGACACGATGCTACTTTTGGTTTTGTGTTGTTTGGTGTTGTTTTTTTGTTTGTTTTTGTTTTGTTTTGGTTTTTTTGGTTGTTTTTTTTTGGTTTTGTTTTGTTTTTTGTTGTTGTTTTTTTTTTGTTGTTTTTGTTTGTTTGTTTGTTTGTTCGTTTTCTGCTCTTGAAAGAGACTTTAAGTAAGCAATTTTTGAAAGTGTAAATTGCTGGGGTCAGATACCTACCTGTTACAAAAAAATTATTTGTCCACTGATTTTTTTTTTTCTCCTGTTACAACAATTCAATAACTGATGACCTAGATTTTCTTGTGCAAAGCACATGGCTCTCCTTTAAGCAAACAAATATACTCAGTATGTGTTCTGTTAGTCTAGTAACAAAAGATAATGCAAAGTTAGCTTAATTAGAAGTATAGAAGCATCTCAATAAGCACGAATGAAACAAGCTTCCTTAGAGCTGACAATACAGGATAGTAAATCATCTTTCCAGGCATAAATATTTGCATGTTTCTTGGAAAAAGGTTTAGCTCTTTTATTTCCAGGGCTTAAAGGCATCTGTGGCAGCTGAATAGTGCACCATAGTCATATTGCCAGTGGCTGAGTGACAGCTTATTTCTGTACATGTAAATGGAATCTTGCACAGAGCAGACATTTCCTGCCCAAATGCTATGTCGTTAAATAGTTACATTCTTTCATCTTCACTTAAGCTGTCTGGATGTACAACCATTAGTTTGTATTCATCAGCTGTTGAATTTGCTGATAAAAAGGTGTCTATAGATTTGCACAAATCATGCTTTGTGGAGGCTCTTGAAAACGTGGCCCTTCGTGAAATGATCTGCATCATAAAGCTGTTACTGATTCAGGGACTGGAGAATTTTAAAAAGTCTGAGTTCTGTAGCTTTGTAGATACAGTCAGAGACCCGGAGAAAGAAACAGAAGGGAAATTAAAAAGAATACACTGTTGCTTGGAAGAACTTAGTTCAAGTTAAATACTCTTTCTGGGTAGGAAATCAGATCTTTGCCTTGCAGAGTCACATGAAGACTTGTTCTCAGCCACTGCATGAAGACACTTTTGGTGGACATCTGAAAGTTGGTTTAGCTCAGATTGCTGCTATGGAAATCACACGGGGAAACCACAGAGACAACAAAGCTGTGATCCGATATTTGCCTTGGCTTTACCATCCTCCTTCTGCAATGCAACAAGGGTGAGAATACTTTTCCATAAAAAGGAATTCTAAAATGTGTAAGAAGTCTTCACGAAATTCTGTCTTTATTGCCAGATTCCATAGATGAGACCTGCAGTAGGGAATGGTGGCTGTAGGACATTGAAACAGCTGGTCAGCAGCTCTCTGACCCTTAACTGAGGAGTTAATCGATGCAATATTTATAGTACACACCAAAGGGGCAGTGGAGGTAACTCCATTGGCTTGACTGGAATTACCTTGAAAATTAACTTGATTCTCATTCTAAATACAGACAGGGAAAAGCACACAGCACAAACCTGTATTCTTGTCCCACCTTTGTTCCAGACTACCTGCCCCAGGATTCTGGGGACTAAGTCACTTAGGTTCCAGTCCTGTAGATATATCTACATGTGCTTTCATGTAGAGCATATCTGGTTTTGGAAATAATGGAGTTAATCTCCTTGTGCTTTAGTTTCTTACGTGTAAAAAAAGGACTGTGTATTCTGAGCTGAAGGTAGTGAATTTCTTTAAGAACCTATAGGTAGTTGAGGAAGAGCATCTATCAGACTCTACTAAAAAAGATTAAGCCTCTTTGATGCTTTGAGTTCTTTACAATATCAGATTAGGAACTGGAAACTGTAGTGAGAGTGGCTTAGTAGTAGTGATTTATTGATCACACCCCAATTTTTTTCCCGTGCCTGTGAATTCAAATGAGTGTGTCATCTGAACTTGGTAGCAGCAAGGGGACAGACAAGATGAAACCAGAAGTGTTACTCCTTTTGAAATTATATAAGCACGTTGCTTTGCAATTTTACATTGCACTAGATGGTGGATGAATACTTAAGTGTCACAAAAAAGCATAGTCCCTTCCCTCAAAAGCATACAGTCCAAATGTCCGAGGGGCTAAGGAAAAAAGAAATTAATTCCACTTTACTGATGGAGAAGTGGAACACAGTGAATGTAAGGCATGGTGCCTGCTCAGAACTTGCTATGGAAGGAACTGTTTCCTGCTGTTGCCCTGTCAGCTGTGTGCTGTCCAGGGGAGCTGAGGAACTTTTCCACCTGGGCAGCCCTTCCCATCTGATGATTTCTGTGTAAAAAATCACTGTGTGTGGAACCAGTGAACCTGTTAATATTTTAGCTTTTTATAGAGACTGTTTCTTAGACCCACCAAATATGTTCTGTTGGATTTGTTGATGGTATGTTAAATCCACTAAATTCTGTGAGGTTCTAGTCTTCCCATAAGCTGTACCAATGATCTGTGCCTCCAGTACAGAGACTGCATCTGCCTAATGTGCATAAGGAAACTCCCTATTTTGGGAAAAAACAGAAAACTTAGCAACATTGTAAAATCCACTCTTTCTTGACAGGCCCAAAGAGTTCATAGAGTGTGTTTCACACATTCGTTTGCTGTCCTGGCTACTTCTGGGGTCTCTGACACACAATGTTGTCTGTCCAAATTCTCCATCATCTTGCATGCCTATTCCACTGGATGCAGGTTCACAAATTGCTGACCACCTTATTGTTATTCTGATTGGGTTTCCAGAGCAATCAAAGGTAAGGGCTTCTGTGTTTTAAGTGAAGATATGTTATATATTTGTGTTATCATTGCAAACATTTATTTATTTTCTCATAAGAAAAAAGGAGGGAGGAGTAAAGCCTTATTAAAACCTGGGATGTAGGGA